>NW_009648710.1:879143-951394 GCF_000708025.1 Charadrius vociferus | reverse complement strand
TGTGGCGCCGGCTGTTGTCTGTCAGGCGGTGGGGAGGCCCCGGCAGCGGGCGGCCGCGGCCGGCGAGCCAGCAGCCCCGCCGTCGGCACGGGGGTGGTAACGGTCACCTCCCCAGCAGGACTTACAAGGATAAGGCTTTTAGTTTAAAAAGCCTCATCCATATGACCTGAATGTGTGATTATTAGGAAAAATGTTATGTGCTGCATGAAAAAATGTTACCTTTTCTTGACATACATCATATGCGTATGTGTCCTATGAACTACAGAGAGCCTTCTGATGGGGAATGCTTCAAGGCTAACGAATAGCCCGTTACTGCTGAAGTAACACAGCACTGAAGGCAGCCACCAACAGGCTTTGAGTTAAAGTTTTGCTGTTTTTCCAGCACAGGTATTTATTTATTGCATGTGACTGATGTGAAGCAGATGGTACGTCAGCTGTAGGCAGCAGAATCCACAGGTACGGGATGTCTGGATCATCACTTGGGAAACAAGGCCAGGTTGGACAGGGCTTTGAGCAACCTGGTCTAGTGGAAGATGACCCTGCCCATGGCAGGGGGGTTGGAAGTAGATGATCTTTAAGGTCCCTTCCAACCTAAACCATTCTATGATTCTAAGCCAATGAAACAACTCCTAGCTTCACGAGAAGGTTCTCCAGCTCTGACCACCACCACTGCCTGACCTACCTATTATCATTGCCATCTGTGCAACAACTTACTTTTTTTTTTTTTTTCAGAAGCTGTAGCAGCATAGGAATAAACACAGGAGAAAAGCGCTAAGATATAAATATTTTTTCTGACTCAACTTCCTAAATGTTTGTCACAGATGCTAATGAGCTTAATCACAATCCCTAGGATATAGTGCAATTCCAAAATGAGGGCAAAGAAGACTTACCATTTCTGGCACCAAAACTGCAATGCTTTTCCAATCCATCTCACCAGCCTGATGGAGAGGAAAAAGGATGATACTGTAAAAGCAAAAACATGTCTGTACTGAATTGTTTGATCTTTTATAGGGTGCTTTTCAGACTCATTCAAGATTGAATATAAAGAATAGATACTTTACCGAACAACTTTCAGGTTCATTTACATGTTGCTGAAAGCTAAGAGTGTTTTTGCACTTAAAAATGATGAAGGCCACCCTCAAGATCTGTAATTACACCACAGCAAAGTTCAAACAGAAGCTAATTTCTTAAGGAAGTGATGCCAGCAGCAATTCTGATGAGTCTTTTGAGGAAGCCTGGACACACGCAGAAGCATGATGCATTGCTCTTCCTAGGAGTATTTGCGGTGTTCTGCAGAGGCCACCTCTGTGGCTATTTGCGGGGATCAGCCGGCTCCTGGTTTCCTTTTGTATGATTCTCACTGCAAAACCACAAGCACTTACCAATGAAAAAAGCAGGATTTCCATCATCTTCAACCTCTGGCAGATTCATTATCATCCAGCCAGTCTTTCAAACACCAGCTCCCAGGTCAGTCTGCTGTTGGAGCTTTTCTCCCACCTTAGTGGGCCCACAGAGGTGCAGTTCCCTCATGTAAGGGTTTCTCTGTGGCTCAGAGGGGCAGAGGGAAATGAGCCTTGCAGGACACCCTCCCCACCCAGAAACACCAGAGGAGACGGGCCATGGCACTGTGGAGATCAGGACAGCGTGGAGCCCTGCTGTGCTACCCAACACCCCCCTCCTGGAGCGGCCAGGCCTTCGGAAGCTCAACATAAAATGAAAAACAGATGCGTGTGTATACATACACACGTATGCTTATAAATTTGGTTGTTAAAATCAGAGCGCTAATGTAGAAGGCAGAGAATGGTAATAGCCATAGCTCAGAATGTGGAAAACCTGTTCATCACCTCCCATCCATTACCCGAGCTATAGAAAGCCAGTTGTTTTCTGTGCGCTTCAGGGTCTGACACAGATCATGCTGCAACGTGATGCGTTCTTCCTATGCTGAGATTCTCTCTTAGCAGATGCACAGAAACTTAAATACCCAAGCTAACTTCAAAGCACCTTTAAAAGCAGCAGTTTAATTGCTCTGTGCACTTAGAACAGACATAGAAACACAGATTTTACATGTTAAGCCTCCACCCATTCATCATTCCTAACACAATAAATGCGTCTCAAACTTTTTTCTTATGCTATTAATAAAAAATTACTGATGGCAAAATTGCTCTAATCAGCTATGCATTTACATACATACAACAGTATGTACTTAAACAGTAATTTTATGTAATATCTGTACTTTCAATTAAATTCTTTGAAATTTTAACAGTATACGCATGAATAGCTATTTTCCACCAAAGGAAAAAAAAAATGCATCTGATAATTGGGTACTGCGTTAAGAAAGCAAAAGATGGATAGCAGGTGTCATCTTAAACTTTTTTTTCAGGGGTGTGTCTGCTAATTTTAAGAAAAACTTGCAAAAAAACAAAGGCGAAAAAGTGCAAAGAAACCTTTGAAGTACTTGAGTGTGCTAAAACAGAATGGCCAAACGTGCTAGGTGCAGAACACATTGATGAATAACTGAAGCAAGTTAACCTTAAGGACTATAGCATTTAGAGAAATGGACCTTTAACCTCTCCCATTGCAGTTCTAAAGGAGTATATTTATATGGTGCTTTTCATTCAGATATCACAAAGCAGTTAACAGGGTAAACTAAACTGATCAAATAATATTTACCCGAGGGCAGACAGCGTTCTGTGGTGTCCCAGGGCCAGAGCTGATGGCCGCTCAATTCCCACAGTGGGGTCTGTGCAGCGAAACACCCTCCTTTCCCAGGCCAGTTAACCTCACACTAGTATGAAGTGTCACCAATGCTTTTATAAATGTCTCATTCATTTTTCCTTGGACAACTAGTTCCCTCCCTCTGATTTATATCAGATTTATATGAAAGACGTGAGTCTTTCACAAATATATGAAAAATTACAGATACGAAATACTACTATCTAAATGGACTAATCACTGAAGGCAAAAATATTGTTGCAAAGGAAATACAGCCTATGAAGTCCCTGAAAAGTACCAAAAATAACTTCTGTTAACTGTACACATCTGTTATGATTTCCCTTTTGGTTTTATTAACTTGCCACTATTCCACCAAAATAATCTAAGACACCACTAATGACTCCCGTTTGTTTAACACATCCCAGTAACCCGTTGGGTAGAGCAGTGCTCACATCCTGGCTTTACAGAGCGCAGCTGGCAAACTAGTAACTGCATTTGCAACCACTAGTCTATGTAATTAGGAGAGGGCCACAACTTAAACCTGATGAGCATACTTTCAATCTGACTTTGATAAATCAGTTTATATTAATTCAAAGATTTTATTCTAGTTTGCATTATTCTAGGTCTCTTTTACTGTAGAAAGTGTGATTTTTATTGGAAAAAATGAAGTAACCCTGTATCTTTAGAAGAAGCACGTTATCTTTAGAAGATAGCGTAACTAATGCAGTCTTATTTAATTTGCATTTTAGGTTTCACCAATTAGCCGTACTTTCAACATTTACCAAGAAAAATGCACACAAAAGCACATTAGTTACACAAATTTAAGTCTCTGTAGAATCCTGCTCTAATTAGGGGCTTGTTCTGTATTTATTTGCATTTTGTATTAGGCACTTTATTGTCCCCCGTAATTTTCACTACCGTAAGCAGTATTGCATACAAGGAAATTATGAATACGTTTGTGGTTGTTTTTTTTTTTAAAACTTTATTAAATTACGCAGTAAGAACCCATCTCCACACAAGTGTTTCATTTCTGGATAGCAGAGGTATAATACATGAGCCACAGGTGAGTGCATTACCCCTCCCTTCCCCCCAGCTTCCAAGAAATAAAACAGCACGTACAATACACTCGTGTTCCTATGGTACTCCAAACAGATTGTTCGTAAGGTTATTTTTAACTGGAGAAAAAGAAAAAGGACCAACAGTGTCAAGTGTCTTGTTCTGCATATGAATGTTCTTCACTGCAACATTCAAACACCTTCTCTCTTGCAATGCCCGGCGCGGCAGAGGGTTCAGGAAGCAACGGCAGTGGAATGCATTTGCACGGGGATCCTTAGATCTAAAGCCTGTGACGTCCCTAGAGTTAATCAGGCAATCAGAATGCAAAAAAGGCCGTGTGTCTGTTGAATATTCTTACACTTCAAAGTGCATGTCCACGAAAAATTGGCAACAGAGGAGAAAGTGAATTCTAAGACCTACCGAGGAGGCAGAGCACTTAGCATAGTGCAAATACTGAAAAATAACACAAGTTCTCCTATTACTTATGCCTGGTGTTAATTTATGTTATCTGAAAATTACTAGCCAAGCTTTCTACTCAGATGAACTGCTGCAAATCCATTCAATTACATGAATTTTATGCCAGTAGTGAGCTCGGCTCAAATCCTTTAATACTTAAATTTGCATTGAAAAAATGTTGGGTTTAAAGTGTTTCGACTCTGAAAAGTGACTAAAATGGCATAAAGGATCTTCCCACATTTATTGTTTCTCCAGCAACTGCGTGTAATGAATTCACTAAGTTTACAAAGAAACTTTTTATACATAGCTACGCAAATTGATCTGGGCTGCAAATGCCAGTGTGCATTTCTGCTTTAGTTATCAGCACCTGTAAGATCCTGTAGTTGTAATTGAACTGCGTTTGGTTTATATCCTCTAAGAAAAGGAAGTTGCCTTTTGCTTAAGGTGTCCCACTTCAAAAAGGAAGCAAGAAGTCTTTTAGACAACTGACAGACAAGCAGGACATTGATCTAAGAGGTTGCCATTTATAGATAAGACTTTTCTGACCATAATCACACTTTGAGTGCCGAAGTGATTAAACCCCAAAAATCCTTGGTGGAAGATTCATTATGGATGCATTATTGAACAACCACCTAGAGAAGTAATATGGCAAAGGAAAATTACTTTGCAGAAATCTTTACAGATCTAGTTGAACAAAAATTGAGGAGTCCTTCATTTCTTGGATTATATGTATACCCCTGTGAACTGAAGCACTATAATTTACACGTGTGAACTAAAAGTATTAGGAAAGTGAAGTAAAAAGCGTATCACTCTACCTCCACCAGAACATCACTTTATTGTTTATCTGTCATCAACAATGTAAAACTCTAGTAGATACTCTATCCTGGTTTTTAAAAAGGTAAAGATTACATTGGATTAGCTACGTCGTACGAAAGAAACTACAGCAATCACAGTAGAATGAGATTGGAGGGACAATTTGAATTACAAAAAAAGTGTACACTGCAAGCAGAGGGAAGTGCACATGAAATCAAATGCCTGTAGGATTCATTACTTTTAAATGCACAGTGACAATTTTGAGAAACTGTACATAATAGAATCACAGAAATGACTTTGAAATAACCAAAATTACATTTTGCATTTGACCATCCAACTCATAAGTAATCATTGATGTTCTCTATTTTCAGTGCTTTTGGAAAATTTGTTTACCAAACAAAATTTAAGTTGTTAATTTGACTAAACTGTGAAGTAGGAGGATTGAAATAAAAAGTATATTGGAAGTACGCCTAACCTACAAGAATAAGCCAAGAGAGGGGTGTATGCAAGGAGAGGCTGGGAGGGAGGAGAAAAAGGAAAGAGGAAAGGGAGAAGAGAACAAAGGCTTTTTCTTCTATCTCAGAAGTTCTTCCAATGCAGCGTATATCTGATGTACAGCTCTTTGCTTTCAGTCCATTTCTGAAGTTTACATTTTGTAGCCTTTTTCCGTACTAACTGGTCGACTCAACCAGCACTGTTGCCACGCAACAAGAGTAACAAGAATCTGAATGCATCAAATCTTCCCTTGCTGTGATTTCTTCATGGCCCCATTTTTTCTGTTTTTCTTTGAACAGGGTTCGGTGTTTCCTGAATTGTTCACAGGGTCAGGTGGAATTGAGTTCCAAATCACTCTGCGGTTTGTAGCATCCCGATTTCTTTCTGCGGCTAACCCCCAGACACGTTTGCAGTTCTTCCGTAGCAGAAAGACAAACCGTGTTGTTCAAGCGGTGAGCTTTCACCCTTGACTGCGGGGGTTGCAGACCATTGTGTTTAGCGTATCCCTGAGTGCAGCTATCCTGCAGGATTCACTTCCCAGTGCACCGAGATTTCCTAGGTTTCCTCAGATTAAGCCCCAGTATGCATCACCACCGACTGTGGTGCGGCTATGGATGCCTGAGGCCGAGTTGATTCTGGTGGATGTCTGACCTCGCTGAACCAGACTGATCTGCTTTCACCCTACTCATACCCAGGCAGTCCAACCTTCATACAGCTGAGCCAAGTTATCTAGATTAGTTGCTTCCTTAATCACAAAGTCAACCTATTAAAAAGGTCAAACAAGTAATTAAAAATAAGCTAGATTTTTTTTTTAAAGTGTTTAAGTGATCTTAAAATTTACTGTTGAATGTCACCTGCAAATACAAAATTTCAGTGAAGAAAAAAAATCTATAGTAACCGTAAACTTAATCTGACATAACTTTGTGTAGTCCACATAAAAAATAGGAATCTGTACTGGAGGGGCAAACCGAAAAAAAAAAAGATCAAGCATCATCTCACTCATAGTCCCTGTCTTGAAAATAGTCACAACATTCTCAGATTTACATGGAAATCTGTGTCCCTTGACTCAGTTTCCCAGAGACAGGAGTGTGGTTATGTTATGCCAGTAAACACAGACCAGGTCTGTCCTCTAGACAGCTGGACAGATCTCATGTTCTCCCTGGATATCAACAGCTGTGTAACAAATGTTAGCTTACTGATAGACAAAAGGCAATTTAATCCAATTCATGAGTTTATATAAATCTACAACATAGAAAACAACAGCATTTGATAAAAAAATGAACGCAGCGATACAAGGCAGCATACCTTGATTTGCATTGGAATATAAATCACACTTCTCAAAAGGGACCCCCCATTCACTATAGGATTTTAGACTTTAAGGCATAGTTCAGCATGCATGCACACGGGCTTACTACCCAAATTTAAAGCAAGGACCTGTACCGGAACTTTATTTTTTCAACTCACCTGTTCAGCAACAGACATTCTCCTGTTGGGATCCACATCTCGGCCCTCTAACTTGGCTTTGACCCGCTTCCACACACTAACTGCATATGAATTCCTTTCCTGCACGGCTAAAAGTACAAAATACAATTAATTCAATTTTACGTTCCTGCACAAAAGCCCACTGAGGTGTTTGTTTTTTGGTTTTTTTTTGTTGTTGTTGCCAGTGGTGGGTTTTTTGGTTGTTTTCTGGTTTTGGGTTTTTTTTTAAGCCCTGTATTTACCTTTTCCTGTTTTAGGGTCCCTGGCTGTCTTTTTGGGACTACAGGCAACACTTTTGCCAGTTCCTGGGACTGTGCTTGGAGGAGTATCTGCTGACGTGGCAAGATTTTTCTGAATTAGCTTTCTTGCATTCTGCGACATCACCTCTGGCTGAGTTTTCTGCCCTGTATTGCTACGTACAGCTGCAAAGAAAGTTTAAAAGTGCTTAAAGTATTCAAAATAATATATTACAGATGCAAGAAAAAGCACAATTAAATATGTATCAAATGCAGCTATCAGTACATCAGTACAAATGCATTTTAAACTTGTATTGTAAACACTGCACCAGTTGTTCTCTTCAGTCTTTCTGTTTTCCAACTTCTTTCACTTCACAAACAAGAGATTTTGTTCTATTGCAAAACATTTATTTACATTAAGCTATTTTTTTTATGGGCTCTCTTAACCTGTAATTTTATCATTCTGTATGGCAGTTATAAGACTGATGAGCAATTCTTGCTCTTGATAGAAATCTGGAACCTGCACTTAGTCCAAAAATTGACCGTAGAATAATCCTTTGAATAGAAAGAAATCCATGTTCATGAGAAACTTTACTCATGTTTTTAACTGGAAAGTAATGAAAATTTTGCAAACATTAATGTATTTCTGGGGTTTCAGAATTAATTCAAAAGTCACCACAAATTTTAATACTAATTTCAACAGAAATTACAGGTCAGTTGATATACGTGACCATGCGTTCCATGTATTCTGGGCTGGAGTGAATCCAGATCTCGAAGGTGATGATCAACCAGTCGTTCAGCATACAATGCCTGAATTTTATAGACTTTTATAATCTCATAGAGATTGTCTGTATTTCAAAGTTTAATAAAAGTGATGATCCCCTCGCTTATATCAATTCCTGATGTTGTAATGTTTGCACTTTTTCAAGTATTACCTGCAGCAAAGGTTGGCTGATATGTAGCAGCTGATGTTGGGCTTGAACATTCATTTGATGTATCCGTGACTAAGGGTGATGCAAAACCCACTAGATTATTGTAGACACTAGGAAATATAACAGAGTTGATAAATATTCACTCAACTACATGACTTATTGAAAGCTCAAAATGAAAGTTTTAAGTCAAATTTTGCAAAGAGATTTCTGCATTCTAAGCCAACCACCGAGGAGGTCCCACCCCATGCTGCGTTTCTGCTATGTACAATAGATAAACAAAATCCCTTCACCTGAGAGAAGGGGCTGTCTTACCTTTGGCTCTGTGTTTTTAGTTCTTTCAAGGTGGGAGTTATTTCCTGCAGCATTTCAACATGTTCCTGACTGCGGACTTGACCCATAACCTGAACTAATGTAAACAAAACTGTCTGAATATTATCTTGCCACGATTTATATTCGCCCAAGAACTGCCTAACACTATTCTCATAGGGAACATCTTCACCATCTGCTAAAGCTGCTTCTTCATCCTGTAATAAAGATGCGCAAAAAGGTTAACTATTGGATATATTTTGGCTAAGAGAATAAAGTTGAACATCTTTTCACCTTTTCAGCCCCTCAGTTTGTCATTTGACTACAAATAACCGTAATTCAGTAGCTACATTTCAAGCAAATAAATTTGAAAAAGATCAAATGTTTTACTGATTAAAAACCAAGGGGATTTGTAAACACAAAGAAAATGTTTCAACTGCCAAATAAGAGAGAAGGTTTAATTCAACCAAAGCCTGATTAGCCTAACTCTAGAAATAAAGCTTTATGAATTCTTGGAGGTGAAATGAATTTTGTCTTGAATTCCACGTGCATGAACACATTTCACTGTTTCTAGATACTTTAAAAAGCACATAGTTATAAGTTTTATTTTTCTTAAACTACACTGACATGGGTTTGAGGAATACATTTAATTAAGTTTTAGGCATACCTTTGCCATAGCTTTCAGTAGATGTTTGACATCTCCAAGTTGTCTGTTATGACCCGTGAGCACAGTTTTAATACTATCCACCAGATTCTGAATTGTTTCACAAACTGTCTCTATTTGCTGTTCTTTCTCAGTTTGTACTGTTCTTTGTGTAGATATTTCCTGGGTCAACTGCTTGTGAGCTGAGTGAAGCCATTCAGAGCTGCCAATAGGATGTTCAAGACCAGTGCCCTAAAAATAACAGAAACGCTTTTGTATCTGTATCAGGAGATAAAATTCAATTACTGCGTAGACACTACTGCCAAGTGTTTAGCAGCTGATGGAATAAACTCTGTAAATCCACAACCCATTAGAAGGTGTACATAACGTTAATTTAGAATGAAAGACAAAATTGTGACTACAGCGATTCTGTAATGTTACACATTTTGCTTTGACCTTTACTTACCACTCTCTGAAGTAGGCGAAGCTCCAGTTCAGAGACTGAACTGTTGAACTGTGACGCGAATGAGCACATTTGTTGACAGCGTTTGAGAAGTTCAAATAACGCAGCATCAAGATTTAAGGCTTCTGCTGTTCTAGTACGTAAACTTTCAAAATGAATGATATTACTGCAGAGGAAAGTGACCTGAAAAATCAAAGCAAGAGTGGGAAAAGTTATTCCGATTAAACTGTTACACAAACCGCGTTTGTTCCATATCCTTAGAAGGGAGAATTTTAAATACAGCAGTAAAAGCCGCTCTGTTACAGTAGCGGTATCACTTCAGGGTCATCCAACCCTGCAGCAATTCTCGCAGAGATTATTCATATTGCTTATAACAAGGGATTCCCAGAAGTATTTGTATATCTATGTTTGCCCTTTAGATGCTGAGGAGGCAAAATATCTTCTACTTAACTCTCAAGTAGGAAATAAAGAGTGAACACACTTATCAAGTCAATAGTACCATCCTTATGTCAGTACCTGACTTGCTCTTTGACTTTCTTTCAGTACAAGGTTTCTTCGTTCAGCAATAGTGGCATCAAAATCTTGCAAGACTGGTGCCAGTGCAGGATTAGCACCTCCTGCCCATTTTAAACGCTGCTCAATACTTGCTTCAAGTGCTGCTAGTTTCTCCTGCATTGGGGAAGGAAAAAAAAAAGTAGATGTAGATAATCCATATTGACATATATCACCTTAAGCCTAACTTCAAAAAAAAATTACAAATATATAACACATGCAGACACATTCTTATACCCATATATATAAAAGAATGTGGTATTCATGACCGCCAAATGTTAGCTTATGCTGTTTAAAGGTTTATTTTCAGCACACATCCCAGCTGGACTTGACTGTTATGGAAATAAAGTCACCTGTCTAGATTTTAAGCTATGAGAAAAAAAATAATCCAAAACTCAAAAGTATTCACGTTTCTAGACTAAAAATTCTGAAAGATCATAGGAGTCCTGAATTATTTTACAAATAATCTTCAAAAAATGATTGCAAACGGTACCTTCAGAACTAGAAAGGAAATTCAAATTCAAGAAGCTAAACAGTATTTATTTTAAACAATTAAACATTCTGTATTACTTAAACATTCTGTATTACTGATATCCAAAAATGTGAAAAGCTGAGCAAAGCCACAGTGCACAGAAACCTCAACACACAGAGTAACTGGTTTGCCCAGATCTACAAAGGAAGCTTCTGACACTCAGCTAGCAAAGTGATAGTAAGGATGATTTAAGTCAGACAAACTTAAAGAACAGGAGCATGATCAGCCTTCAGAAGGATAAGTGCTTTCACATATTTGTATTTTTGCTCATGAAACGGATTTACTGATATTCCACAGAGATTATTTTGTATGAGACAGCAAAAATCAACCAATGTAACAGTACGCATCAGAGACAGAAAGAGATCAATGAAAATACCACTAAATTTGTGCTTCAACAGCAAAAGACATAACATAATCTGGAGGTGGCAGATAATTTTGCAGTGTGTTAGAGTCATATTCCAATATGCTGATGAATAACCCCCCCGAAAATAGTAGTACCTGGACTGTTGCAATTGAACCCTCAATCTGACTGAGTGTATGAAGTTTCTTTTTCATGCTGGCTAAAATTGCAGAACGAGGTGGAGGAGTAACAGAAATAGCTTGTGGGCGACTGATGAGGAGATCTTCATGCTGCCACTTTAAGATAAAAAGGGGAACACTTGATTATCAGTATTGCTCAGCACAAAATACCTTGCTTCACGAACAGCAATTCTATTACCCTGGTGCACTTCATAAGTAAGATCACTTTGAAAGGGCAAGGTGTCACAAGATGATACCAGCACATTTACAAGTTCCAAATCATCAGAGCACGTTAAATTTTGCAAGTAAATGATGTTCTGTTAGTTTAAATATTTATACTATTCATCAGTCATTAGCTTACTAGAAGTGATTCACACACATTTCCTAGATCTAAAGGAAAACCTGTGAATATTCAGAAACAATTCACCTGTGATGAATTAAAACAAAGACGATTTTGCTCACCAGTCTATGAAATGGTTTAGTAAGTGACATGAAGAAAGCCTTTACCCTTAACCTACAAATCACTGCAAAATGAAGATCGATGACACTACAATACAACTGGACACCAGCATACAGTTCAAAGTACACGATGGCATTTATCTAAAGCCTCAGAAGACCATTTTCAGGATTGATACTGCTACTATTTATATTTTTCCATGAGGCAAACAGCTGAGCTAGGAGACAGATAATGCATTAAAACTTGGAAGGAAAGGTACAAGACTACAGTCAGCAATGCATACCCTCCGTTTTAAGCAACCTCCTCCCTTAAAGTCATAGTCTGTTTAAAAAAAAGGGGTAGAATGGGACAACATTGCTAGTAAGAAAGCCAATGAACAGTGAATGACTTCTGTTCTAATAAATGATTTAATGGTTATTGAAAAAAAAATTATTTGTATTCACTGGAAAAAGAATTTACACATTGCCACTTCTGCATCTTACCAGGCAGCTAGACTTCAAAGCAGCTAGCTGGAACACTTTTTTCCCTTATACAGTTACAGGATAATTTAAAACCTAAATCAAGGGTTTTGACTGACTGCTTTATCAAGTCCATTAAAATAGTCTGAAGCTCATTCAACAAAATATAAAGTTTTGTTGTGCTTAGACACAGTAACTAAAGCCCACTTTCCATAGATGCAGTTTGGAAAGAATTAACATGTGGTGTGGTCCTACCTGGAACATGGCAATATGCAGCTGTACTCGCTGAAGACTTGTCTTGCAAGATGAAATACTGGTTTCAAGTCTGCGCACTAGATCATGCTTCTTCCATGCTGTATCGTAAGAACTAGCTAATACTGTTGCCCTGTTCATGACCAACTGAGAGAACTTGCCAATCTGGATATTGTGTTCCACAGCTTTCTTGCACAGGTCATCCACAGAAACTTTGCTTTCTGCTCCAAAGTCTTTAGCCTCTACCTGAGCAATGATATCGACACCCAAAGCACTGATGAAACTGCACAAAGTGAGTCCCAAAGCTTGGTTTGGAAGGCCAATTAAAAGCTGTCTCACAAAGTCAGCCGTAAAAGCCTTGATTGGTTTGGCCATTTGGTCTTCGCTAAAACAAGAGTTTCTGTACAGGGCTTTCACATTGACAATTTGAACAGGTCCATTTACTGCATTCTGGTCATCAAGTGAACTGATTCCTTTAAAAGGAAAAAAAAAATAGTATTTTTGTTATAAACAAAATATTTGATGCATCTAGAAGCATCAGACTTAGAAACATAGCAAGATTACAAGATCACAAGAATTCATTTTTAATTTCTGCATACTTCATGTATATGAGAAGTAAGTTACAGTAAAAATGACCATAATTTTACGTGCTTCTCAAAAGGACATGGGATGAGAAGTGGACAAAGTGATACTGAATATTTGATAACATTTATTTACCTGACAATGTTTTAGAAAAGGTACCACAGAGCCTGAAAAATTCCTTAATTGTTTGCAGTCTCTTCAGAAAGAAAATTTCCTCTAGAACTTGCCGATTATTGTCGTCATCGAAGAAGTTAACTTGGGTGCTGCGGGCTTCCCTAATTATGTCAATCTTACGCCAAGCAACAGGTATTTCCATCTTGTTTAGCTGAGCAATGTAAAGGAAATGAAAGTTTTATAAAAACAAAACTTATTTATGTTCCTGACTCAAAGAGTACTCTGAAAAGAACAAATCCATACCTTTTCAATCAATAAACCAAATGCAGTTTCCACTTGAGCAAACATTCCATCAAAGGCTACCAAAAGCATTTGACCAGCGGACATTTTGGGAGTTTCATCAACTGAGCCATTTCTTGGCTGAATCAGCTCACCATACTGAGCATGCAGTACTCTTAAAAAAAAAAAAAATTACATGTTTTTGCTTAGTCCACAAGAAATAAATATAATTTTCTTGAACTGATTGATCCCACAGCTAGAGCAGACTGGAATTCAGTTGTATCTGAACAAGGTGATATTTTTGCAGGTCCTTCCTACCTCCCCTCCCCTGCCTTGCTTACAACATGAAGCCTAATACTGGTCACCTAAGGACAGCTAAGGATACCATATAAGAGAGGATTGTATTAACGGACCAGCTACAAAGCTATCTTAAAATACAGGTAGCGGATACGGAGTGTACTTCCTATGAGCATGGTAAAAAAAGTTATGAATAGCAAGCGATGCACATATCACTTTTCCTTCCTTGAAAACCAAGTACTGGTTTTATAACATATACATATACAACTGACTGAATGGAGTGCGAGATAAAAAGGTGGAGGATGAGGTCTCGGGTTATGGCTGAGATGGTTTAACAGCTTGCTGCTCCTGAAACGGTGGTCTTATCCTCTCCCTCCCTTATATCATTTTTGACCCTCAACTAACAGGCTGAGCAGGATTGTGAATGGGTACACCAGGGAGGAAATTAACCTAAGAGAAAAAAGTAAGTTGTACCACTGACGGAGTCACCATAACTGGCTCAAGGGAAGCAGCAAGATCACTTCTTCCACGCAGCAGGAAGCTTTTGAATTGGCTCAGTCGTCTACCAAGCACTTCCCCAGAAAGGTACTGTCCCACATTACAAGATGCACAAGTCAGTCTGGTTGTGGTTTTGTTTGTTTGTGTTTTGCTTCTTTTAATTGAGTCACTGATGCATTATGCAAAAGCTGCTCATCAGCCCTCCTGACAAGAGGAGTGCCATGGCCACAAGCTCTCCTGTTCACAGTACCTCCTACAAACTAATGGACCAGTTCCTATTTGCAGGATCCCTTAACTTCAAACAAAATCACAACCATGTATTTTGGAAAAAGTTGACTACTGAAAGTCAACTTTAAGCAGATGTAAATGTAAATTGCCATAGCTCTGTATTTCTCTGTATTCATGCGGATAAACACGCAAACACACAGAGACGAAACGTGCGCTCTTTAGACACTGCACTCTGCTTAGGGGTATTCTTGGGCAAGAAAAGCCTGTACATCAAACAAATAAAATTTAGACAAACTAATGTTCTCCAGTTTTCACTCTCTCATACCTGAACTAAAAAGTGATTTACCTTGCAACATCAATGTAATGAGTATGTGTTTCTTCCTCCAGTCCCATAGCAGCATTTCGTAAGTAGGCTTGAAGAGATTCAACCAAAGTTTGCAAAGGGACTCCATCGGTTGTTTGTTCAATAAGATTATCTAATTCATGGAGCATACTTTCTAAAGTATACTCTCCTTTCATTAAGCACCGAAGCGCTTCAGGAAAAATGATCTGTCGGAAGTTTGAGTTCAATTCCTGTTGGGAAGTAAGTATGAAGACATAATTTTCCCCTATCAAAACGTATCATATGCAATATCTTTCTCATTTTAGTATTACACCACCCTGCGGTAGACATTATCTAAAAGATAACATGATGGTGGTTAGCCAAGGGTTAAAATCTACTTTTTTTTTAAATTTAAAGGAATCAGAAATACATTAAACCCTGTACAAACCCAAAGGTTTGACATTTGCAGAATGTAGCAACAACTACCTCAACAGCATCAACAGCAATACCTTACAGCAATCCTCAGCAGAGGATTAGTGGTACAGAGATCATACTTTGCAAATCAATTTCATCAAATTACATAGCTTTTCTTTTCCATTACGTTAACTAGAAAGAGCGAGTTAAATTATTTTACTGAATTTACGCTTTGCTAAACTGATTGGATGAGGCAAGGGAAAAGAATCAAAAACTTGCCAGATAGCGATTACTTTGCTAGAGTTCTACTCATGCCACAGAAATCAATGCAGGTAAGAAAAACAGTACCTCAAGTGGCATAAAGCAATTTTCCCCAGCAGAATGCATCTGAGGGCTAAAGGCAGCTACAGAAAGAACCAACCAATGTGCTCTGTCTCCAAAATGAGACAAGACACACCAAAAAGATTAGTTGTCTTGGCTGCTCAGTGAGCTACACATCTTACCTAAGAGCTCACAGGGAGGACAACAATGTGTGGGTGAAAGATCTCAGCTGCAATACAATTTAATTGCATGTATGTTTCTGAAAAACTTCTGAAATGTTAATACTTTGATGAGTGGAGAAACGGAAGGACAAAAAAAATCTCAATGAGCTTACACAGGTTGGTAGGCAAATATTTTTCAAATGCAATACAGAGGAACCAAAAGCCTTAAAAAGCTATTCACACCAGCCGCAGTGTATAAACCCCTAAGTCTTCAGTAGATATTTTACTCAAGCTGCCGCTAATTTTTTTTTTTGTTTATTTTGATACAGTGAAAACATTCCTAAACCATAAAATTATAAATGCATTTTTCTCCTTCCCAATCTTGGAGATAAGGCCCTGTAAAACAGGTTTTCATAATTTGTTTCATACTGCTTGTTTCAGGTGACAGTAAGTAAGGCTTAGGAGGAGCAGAAAACAGAAAGAGCACAAATTAAACGATTTGGAAGTTGTTCTGGACTGCCAGCAACAGAATAAAAGAATGAAAGCAAGACATGAAGCTGGTGTGTCTATAAATCTGACACTAACTTCTTTCTCATGCTAACTTACTTGACAGCAGTTTTTAAAATTTGTCATGTATAGATCAAAACGGTTTATTTCAACCAATAAAAATCTAAGTGGCAGAGGTAATGCCTGTTCAGCTCAGCCAAATACAACAACCAAAACTGAGGTCCAACAGAAACTACCTCAGTAGCCAGCATCGCAGCAAATATTTAGCTGTTTAAGGAAGTAGCTGTTAAGAACGGCTTAGCTAAAGCCTTACAAGGTTGGGGATGAGGAAAGAAAAAGTAACATGAATGCAAGTATCACCTGAAGTGAGATGTATACTCCATTAGCTAAGTGAACAGCTTCTGATGCTTCAATTGGGTTAGGAATATCTAAGTCCTGGGGTACAAGATGACACTGCTTCAGCAACTGCACAAGGCATGTAACATTCCCACTCATGCTGCAAAGCTCCTCCAAGAACCAGGCTCCATCTCTTGAAGTCAAATCAACGAGTTGCTCTCCAGCACTAGATGCTGCTCCTTCCATCATCAGATTTCGCCTAGACGAATTATGACACTTAGTTAGACAACCTGCCTGCCACTGCATTCTCCACGTAATTATGCCACTTGAATATTCCTTTTATGTGGTCTCAAACCTGAAGGCATCCAAAAAAATTCCACAGGAGGGAGCTCACCTTGTCAGCGCACAAAGAGCAGAGATGATAACGCTTGCTAAGCTCAGCGAGCCCTCCTCTCCATTTTCATGAAGGAAAACTTTTATGCAACGTTCAATTTCTTTCAGCTGCTCTTCACAAACAGGTACAGTAACTGCCTCCTGTTTCAAACGCTCCACCTGCCTGATAAGTCTGTTATTTATATCTGCGGCATAGCGCTGTAGAGTCATTTCTGTAGCTGTTATGAACTGACACATACTTGGAGGTGGCTGAGGAGCGTATTGCATTTCATACCTGTAAAGCAAAAGTACAATGACAAAATTCTGCCTTCTCAAGCTCTGGCACATTGCATTCTGCTCTGTGGGTAGGACGAATACTCTGCATTTGAGCAGTTCCCACATCACCTACTCCATACCAACTCTGAAACACCACAGCAGTTGATGGCTACCCCAATGACACTTTCATAAAGCCCCAGAATGCACCATATTTCATAACTATTTGCAAGGACAGAAGACAATCAGTAGTCCTTGAGGTAAAGAATGAATAAAAGATAAGAAATAAGAACGGGTTACTGAAACCTTGAATGCTTGAATATAGATCTCGTAAGCCAAGCAGTAATAATACTGAAATGGGCTGACTTTAGAGAAAAAGAGAAAAAAAAAATTGCTTGAAAATCTGCTTTAATAAAAAAAAAAATCTTTAGTTGCCTTAAGTGATTTTTAAATACTAGATGTTTCTAAAACTCCTAAATATCACTACCCTAAAGCCACAAACATGATTCTTCCTTTGTTCATTAGAGGGTAACATTACTCTGTTTTCTTTTTGCAGTACGCACAAACTCTGAAATGGTATTTTTAAAGCAGTTTGTCTTCTTTTTCTCCAAACTTCTGGAACTATGACTTAATTTGTCTTGCTTTATAATTAGACTGGTTCTCACAAAAGTATTCATTTTAATTAGAAAATTAAAATTCTGAAGTAAGTTGAAAATTAAGTTCTTCAAACAATTCATTATTCTGTCAACTTACTTCCTAAAGATATCCTGACAACGCTCTATTGTCATGTTACAGATGAGTTCTTCCATCCAGGTTTTCCATTGCTCTATTCGGTGCTTCTGAAACACAGCTTTGGGATACTGAAGAGCTACTGTTGCATAGTTGTGCAATTGTTCAAGACAACCACGTAAAACGGATCTCCTCTGCTGGAGAAGAGCACCAACTTCACCTTCCAGTTGTTCACACTGACTGATTAAATGTGCCTGGCCTGCGTTTTGCAGAAATGCTGTTGCTGGTACATAACTTGGAGGACCTTTTAGGAAAGATGGTCAAAAAAGAAGCTTTACTCCTTTCTGAAGAACACACATTTTAAAGCATAGAAATACTGAGTGTTAACATCTTTGCAAAAATATTCTTTTACTTGTGATAAAGGACGCATGGAGAATTCATATTGAGAATTTTGAGCACAAGGTAAGAGAATAATCTCATGCCCAGCCAGGGTAAAACTGACGAGTTCCTTCAGACAGCTTGGCACAGAAACCTTGAAGTGCTCTAAATCACCCTCTGAAGAACCCCTTTCTTCTAATTTATTATATACGGGTCCTTGCCTTTAAGTTAGAGGATACTTATAACGCCTCCTGATACTAAACTCTAGTTATTTTTAACCCATAAAAAACCACCACAAATACTATTTCATACCTAGATCCATTTGCGTGCTAATTTCTTGAAGAAGACTTGCAAGTTGCGTTGCCTCTAAATTACTGAAAGCAGTTTGGTAATGTGTTATCCACTGCTCAAACTCATTCAGCTTCACCTGGATTGCTTCCTGGACAGCTCTCTGTTGAGACTGCAACTGTGTGTGCTCAGAATACCTGAATTATTGAAGCCACAGAATCAAGTAAGTACTACAAGAAAAACTATACTTAACTATATTGAATACTAAACTATATTGAACAATACAACTACCCTGTTGACCAGAAAATGAGCATATTCTCATGCAATTGCATAAAGCCTTAGCAATGTTGTGTTGACAATTAATTCTCTTTTCTTACAAAATAACGAATGCATGTGCATATTCATGCAATTCTGAAATCCTTGACTAATTTCAAATGAACTTGAAAAATAAGTTAAAGGATTAGAAACTTAGATGAAGAGGTTTTTGTGCTATTTATCAACAGCTGCATTATGTAGATTAATTTGATGGGACACCACATTCTGCACAGTCCATCTCTTGCCGTATGGGTCAAATGTGGAACACAGACTAGCACAAGTTATAGTGATGGACTGTGAAGCATAGGACAAACAAGACTATTCAGTAGGAAAATGGTTTCAATAGTTCTTCTGTGCAAGGAGCGACTCGCTTACTGCAAGAACAGCTTTTATCTAGCTATTATCTCTCTCAAATACACATTTTCAACATTTAACTCATAAGCACTAAACCACCAACTATATATACACTGGTCTGTGGGACTCCTGATAGAATTCCTGGCTCCTCTGTACCTGTGCTGAAGTGTATGGGAGGGATGATCTACTCCTTCTGCTCCTTCCAGAAATTCTGTTTCCTCCAGTAGTTTTCCTTGCAACTTTTCTACTTCTGTCAACTGCTCTTGCAGGTTCAGATACTCTTCTAAACTACTGTCCAATTTTGGCAGCACGGCAAGCATTTCATCTCTGTTCTTAAACCAGTTAACCTATAACCAAGACAAAGGCGTTACAGAACTGGACTTAACTCAAACAGGTAAGAGAAAGTATTATGTGGCAGCACTTAACCCTTCAATGATGTCACTCATTTAGGACTACCTCCAGTGCTACAAGTGCTAAACAGTAATTGACATTCTTTATTTAGACTGCTCTCTAAACCTCTATTTTAATTCCTCTAGCCCAGATTCAGGCAAAACTTTATAACATATTTTAGAACTAAGACACAGAAAATGAAAACCAAACACTTGCAAGTTCCATATAAGCAACTTCCCTCAATACAAGCTCAATTTAGCTCAATAAAATTTGTGAACTATTTTTAATAAATGACCACCTCTTCCACCACCCAAAAATGCAAATAAATGAAGTGAAAGCATAGGGCCTACTTTGGTTATAAAACAGAAGATTATTGTAGTAAACTCACCTTTATCTCGGCCACTCTTGAAGAAAAGAGACTTCGTGTTATATCTCTTTCCATTTCTCTTTTGCTCTGTTTGTTTTCGGCCTGCTGGCCACCACCACCATAGACAGCTCCAGCAAATCCTGCTTCACCGCCTGCCGTCCAGTCCACCAGAGGATCATAAACAAAAGCCTCAAGCAACGTAAGCAAAGTCTCTCTCCCACGCCGCATAATATGAAGGACCTGCATCATATTTTAAACAGACCCATTCCGATCTTGCATTATCCGTGTAGAATAGTGGAATTTTAAATGTAAAATACTGTATTTGAGTAGGTACAGACACCTGTAACTTATCCCGAACCAGCACAAACATAGGAAGAACACCACAGTATGTACAAAGGCAGCTAGCCTGTAGTAGCATCACTAAAACTGAAAACTGCATTCTAGCCTTCCACGCAAACTCCATCATCTAAAAACAACCACCCGAGGAAGAAACCTCTCCTTTGTTCAGAGCATTTTTTGTTTTAAAAACCGTATCTGTCATGTTTATAAAGGACAAGTCCTGAAGAAAGAGGGTAAGCGAACCTTCACAAAAAGCACTTCAGGAACAACTAGAGCTACAAGCCACCCTCCCCCATGAATTGTAGCTGCACCACTACTCGCATATGCATTTATCTGACCTTTTCATATTTCTTAGATATCTGCTATAGGATGTATTTAAAATAAGTCCTATTAAAATCACACCAGAAAAGGTGAAGACAGAATGTGTCTTCACATTCAGCACAATGTTCACAACAGCAGAATGTGAAAAGTTTTAAGACAATATTTGGTAAATGATAGCCCTCAGTTTTCTGCAAGTTTCCTAACTTACCTGTTCACAAGAAAGCCTGAAAACCCCTTCTACTCCTGTCACTCCAAGTGCCATTTCAATATTGTGCGTCATCCGGAATGGAACCTTCTCTGGTACCCTAAGGCTTTTCCCTTTAAGATAAAAATTTAAGTTGTTTCTTTTAATTGCCAAGAAGGGAAGCCTTTTATTTGAATAACATATAGCATTTTTTAAATTACCTTTTTCAAAGCAAACATTATAATCTATGTGGACAACTTCTCCTGTAGTCATATCTATAAGAACATTATCCAGATGTCTGTCTCCAAGACCAATGATGTAGCCAACCATGGACATAACTGCAGTGGATCTTGCATACGACTTTAAAGAGAGTTTCAGGAAAAAATTATTTGTGGGAATCCTCTGCCAACACATTGGACTGACTACCATCTTAAAACATTATTTTAAGCGTAAGACAAATGAAAACCAACTTATTCCAAGCTGTATTCTATTTGTTGTCTGATGATATCTTACAAGACTTTTCACGTCTTAGGCTGATAATTCTAGTTTAATAAGGTAGCGTTATCAGGTGTATACCCTTTTTTTTTTATTCCAGGTGGTACAACTGCATCATTTCCTGCTAAATGCTAACATTTCCTGTTATGTGAAGCTTCAGCAGTCCTAGCTCACCTAACTCAGGAGTATCAGTGCTTGAACACACCCCAGGCATTTCTTGCCCCTCATCCCACTAAAACCACAACCTTTCAAGGGGAAAAGATATTTGTTGTAACTCACCTGTGTAACTCTCCACCATTCATCCGGTGTGGTACACGATGACCAGAGCTCCTTAGCTAGGAGATTTGGGGGAGTTGCTTCCATCAGTTCTTCTAGAACAGCCCTCATGACATTCAAGGGCCAGTCACGACGTGACACATCGAGACTAAGCCCGACCGCCTTTAAAGCGGGTCCAATTTTACTGTAGTAAAGTTCACTGGGTCTAGGCACTATTCCAGGATTCTGAGGAGTCTGGTAAGAATCCTGAGCCTAGAAGAGGTAAAAATGCTGGTTGACATATTGCAACTCTCATTACCACAGAATAGTATCCCAAATTCAGTTTTGGCGAGAACAATATGAAATCAACTCCTCTGCTGAGGATGACTCCTACATCTCAGAATTCTTTCAAAATTCAATGGTTAAGAAAACTAAAGAAACTGAAAACACATTGCTTTAGCCTACCTTTACTCTTATCAAGGTCAATTTAAAAAAAAACTGTATTCAAAATGAAATGAGAATGAGATGTGGAACTGAAATAATTTTAACCAAGGTTAACTCTATTTGTTCAAAACCAGTTCTCCTTGAATTATCATGCCAGAACAACATACTTATGTTACATACTGTAATACATATAAATACATATAAGCAATTTCATTGCCATCTGGTGAAATCCCAAGAGATATGAATACACAGAACCATTCTGCATGATTATGAACAAAACACAACCCTTTTAAGACTACATTATTTAGAATGGGAAAGCAAATCAAACTAAATATTTCCTTTCTGAATTATCCTAGCTGGCATAAAACATAGTTGTTACCTTTTGTGCTTGTAAAGCAGCTTCTCGCTGTTGCCACCGCTTGTAAAGACCAAACAAAGGTGTAGCTCCATCCACCCACTGGATCAAGCCTGATCTTGTTCCCAGAGGTGTCACAGAGTAGTGCCTTGCGTGGAACCTCGGTGTCTCTTGACGGTTAATAGTAGCAAACATTGTGTTTACAATTGATAAGAACTGCATGATTCTTTCATCTAGATGCAAGTCTTCCAAACCTGCAATACGTTTATTTTGTTTAAAATCTAGTTTTTAGATAAAAAAAAATTATTCTCTTAAAGCCCAAAACTTAGTGTTTTTTGAAATCCTACTTCATTTCAGACTATGAATAGCTTTATAAATTATGCAGATTAAGGATGAGATGGTTCAGCCTAAACTTAAATGTTTATACAGCATTTACCTGCTAGAATCCCCAGTTTATGGCAGGTCTTTCTGTGAGCAGTACACACAACAGTTACTAACATAATTAACAGGTCTTTCCCTTTCAGGGAAGGCATGAATTCTCAAAAGTTCTCTTCTGGGTGCTACCTTAAGCTTCTAGAAAAGTGCATCCAGCTAATCCTATCAGTATGCAAGCAGAACACTGTTTCTCATGCAACCCTTATAAAGAAGGGATCTGAAACACCCCTGACTTACAGCTTCACAAAGCAAAATTGCTCAAAAATATATGATGAGGTGGGGAGGAGAGGGAGCAGATGCTCCAAACAATGCTTTCTCCATATCATGCAGGCAGAGAGAGCAAAAGTTGCAACCGTGCACCTTCCCAACTTCAATATAGTCTGATTTATAACAGTAACTTGTATGAGAAAACTTCAATTTCTTACCTTTGAACAGGTAGGGGTAATTCTTCCCATCTGAACCCAGGAAAAGCAGCTTTTTAGGTTTGGTTTTGGTAGGCAGAATTGTGATGGTGCTACCTACACTATGAATTGTGACTGTGTCCCTGGTAGATACTTCTCCAGGAAGTGCTATTTCAGTGTTCATCATAGCAGCCAACCAAGGACTGATTTCTTCAAGCCGTAAAAGGTAGCTAGCCCGTTTCTGTGCTCTTTGCTGCAAACTTAGCATAACCTATTCCAAAGAAATTTTTTGGGTTAGGTTGAGGTTCACTTTAACAGCTAGCATCAAGACAAAAAGTAAACAAACACCAAAACAGACTTAGTGGTAGTTATCTTCCAGAAGGCATGGAGATTTTTCTTAAACTACCTTTGATCCTTGCCACCCTACTAATCCTTTTATAGCTTAAAATGAAGATGACAAATTGAAAAAACATCCTTTATGCAGGAAATATACCCTGCCTGGTTATAAGCACCAAAGTCACAACAAATCAAACTCCTCATGAGGTTTGCTCCTGCATTTATAAATATGTGAACTGTGCTCAAAAGCAGAAGCATTCAGCAACCACCTGTTTATGTATCTGCATTCTTGCTTGTTCTGTAAAGCAGAAGGGGAACTAAAAAAAAAGTCTATTTGTGTGTAAAATCTACATTCTGTCTACTAAGACTTTTAAAAACCACCAGGTTGGCTCTGGATATCCAAGCGAATTCATATTTTGTTTCTCCTCATACTCATAAAAATACTAATAAGACAAGGCCACATAATTGAAAAACAAGAGTATATTAGGGAACGGTTGATCATTTCAAGGTTGCTGCACAGCTTGAGGACTACGCTTAGATAACCAGAGTACCAACTTGCTAGAATTTAAATCCACTAAACTCAAATAGTATAGAGTTTCAGAAAGACAGTATTTAAAAAATTTAAAGCCCTATGCCCCCAAAACTGACTGGATCTCAGACAGCAGAAGATGCAAGATTTGAAAAAAAAAGTAATTTCATTGGGTAGAAATGCAATAATGTAGACAGTCAGTAACACTTGTTACAGAGGCAACAATTACTTTGCTTTAGTGTCTAACATGCCTGTGGTGATTGCAGAGAACACAAATTACAGGCTGCAATTTTGATACGGCAAGAGAATAGCAAAAGAATATTAAGGATAGGGTCAAGCACATGGTGTACCGAGAGTCTCTACACTGTACTCTTAGTCTGTGCATATAATACCTCTTTAAATGGGAGCCAGCTGCTTCCAGGTTTAGCAGGATTCAAAGGATTCTTAAGTTTCTCTAGTGCATTTTCAATTGCATCTCCATAGTTATCCTGAAACCATTTCTCATGAGGAGTCTCTGCAGGAGCTGCAGTGATGCTCCGTACATGTTCCAAAGCAAATACAATGGGCTTCATCAGAGCTGTATGCTTTTCACGCATGATTGCTATCTTCTCCTCTCTATTAAAAAAAAAAAATTTCCTCTTAACTCCATAAAACCAAGTTACTTCATAAGCAGAGCATTAAAATGAGACTGCAAATGAGACATCTAAAAATTCACAAAAACATTTACATCTCTAAAATGAGGTCTTCAAGGATGACCATATTAAAAGGAAGTATTTCATTTCACACTGAATGCATGTTCCTGTGCATCACACTTTTTTCTTTTTCTTAAACTGAAACATTTGAACTGGGTTTTTCACCACTGGAAACCCTGAGGAGAAGCTCAGAGAGCTCAAACCACCCTAAGCAACTATTTGCTCCTAACTACTACTTCCTGAGGGTGCACCACACTATAAAGAAGGGGAAAAGCACTATTTAGATCATGCTGTTCTCCCATTCCATGTAAGCCCTGACTATAGAATTCAAGAAGTGTTCGTAAGCTTAGCCAGGTTCCTAGTGAATGGCTTTCCTCTTCCACAAACCCATTCATAGGAGAAACGAGATGAGAGGAAAAAAGACTTGCTGAACACTGAAACCAAAAGCAGATTAAGATGTTCTGTTTACTCAAAACATCTGTATTTACTGTAAACTCCAAATGGATTACACCTTTCAACATGCCTGTCCTCATTTCAGCTGACTTGTAAGAGAGATCTTGGAATGAAGAACTATAGTATTTCATAATCCACAACTTAATATGCATTGGGTTCTAACACATTATTACTAATGAAATCCCAACAGGGATTCACAGGCAGACTGTTCTTGTTTCTCATTTGATTAGATTACTAGCTGTAGCATCAAAATGTTCTTGAAGTAATATTACTGGCTCACAAAGAAGCAACCAGGACAGTACAAATTCAGCAGCAACAACACTGTTGATTGTTTGACTGTATGCTTCCCCAAGAACAAACATTTGTTATGATTATTACTTGAATTATTCAAAAAAGACATACTTCCGTAAAGTGTTGTTGTTTTGGACCCTCTTGACTTCATCTTCCAGTTGTTGAATCCTTCTGAGGACATACATGTGCTGTTGCAGTAAAACTCCCAACCAAAGTTCATCCCAAAGAACTGTAACTCTGCGCAGCTCAGCCACTAGCATCTGAACCTGTATAAAACAAATTAAGGTTCACTTATCCTGTAGATTAACAACTTGCAAAAAGAGGACAGCCTAACAGAAAAGATGCACCAAGCTCTCAGTAGGCCTACCCACAAGACAGACAAATCATGTGGTTTGTGATTCAAATAAGAGCACAAGTAACATACATTTGAATTATTTACCTGCAATACCATTGTCGGATTTGCAGCAGAGAGTTTCTCCACAATTTTGCTGTAACAATCTTGCATCATTGCTTGATCTTCATTTAATCCAACTTTTGTGTCATCTTTACTACTTTCTTGAGAAGTTGAGGGGCTCCCTCCATCACATTCACCACCCAACAATTCTTCTCCTTGAATATTACCTAGCAAAGTAGGGATGGCAGAAGGCAGCTTGTTCCCTAAATTAAAAACAGATGTTAAAATATTATTTGCACTGTTTTGACCTTGAAAGATACATCACTCAATACTTCTCTTAGCATCAGGCCCCCATATTACATTAAGTACTGGCCAAGTATACGATGATAAAATTGAAAAAACTAACTTATTTGCCAAACTGGTAAATCAAATGAAACGTATCAGTACACCCCATAAAAAGAAATAAAATATGTTATGATAGAAAGCATCGGAGTTACTGAAAACAGAGCCCCAATAACTCAGTATCCTTTTATCTATTATATAAAATATATCAGATAAAGTGTATTTGAACATTTATTTTTTTCCTCCATACCTGAAGCCTGGGATTCACTGCTAAGTGAAATGGTACCCACTATTGCAGGATATAGTATGAGATGAGGAGAATCTTGGGCCACTCGACACAATAAGTTGCAGATACTCTGACGAACATACACTTCTGGGTGGTTCAGGCGGGAGAAAAGCTGAGGAATAATACCTTCAAAAACAGGAAAAGAAAATGTGCCAATTCATTTCCGTACACTTCAAATGATGCAGAATTTTACTGTATTTTTAAAAGCATGCTGCTTTTGCACGGTGAGAATGTAATGTCTAGTTTCCCAATAAAAACTTCTCATTTTAAATAACTGTCTTTCACAGTAAAGGCAATAGCTTATTTTCTTCCACTATTCAAAGACAGATAACATCAGATGCAATATATAAATCCTTTAGTCAAGCACTAGGAATTGAGTTTTCCACATTGTATCTGTTGTATCATTTTTAAAAAATGGAGAGTCACATTACTAGTTCTTGAAGTTAGCATAACTGGACGTTTCAAAAGAAAGTACAATTTTGCAATAGTTGGCCTCCTCTTCTGCTACCTTCCACGCTTTAACTCAATAAACTTTCGTGGGAAAGTCCCTGAGCAACCAGAACCAGTAGTGTAGTGACAAACAACTACTTCTGAGACACCTTTCTCTGAACAGTATTTCAAACTGTAGATAGGAAAAAAACTCATCTAATTTTTTAAGGCAGTAATGTAATTTAGTACTGAAAAAACTACATCTCCTTTCTCCTTTCAATGTCTTAGGGCAGGGGAGGGAGGGGGTCAGAATCTGTGCTATTTCTCTATTCTAAGATCAGAATGCATGGCAGAGATTTGAACACCTTTAATGGAATTATTGAGTAAAAATCAGGCTCTCTTTCCATCATGCTTAAATAAAAATTTTATGAAAGAGCAATGAATACCTTTCTGCCTGTATTTAGAAAAAAGTGTCAAAATTAATTTTAACAGCTAGGTAACATACACTTACCTCTCCAAGGAGCAGTAGGTGTAGTTTCTAGCCCATGCTCTAGATACTGTCTAAGTTCTCCAGCATGTTTCACAAGCAACCGTAACAGTCTTAGGGTTGCCATCACAATGACATCATCAGTGCTTTGCTCAGAAGTATTTCTTAAGTGCAGCCTGGGATCATCTTCATCAAGTGGAACCTTCAAAGAAAGAAAAACTCCTCTCAGCTAAGTATACAGATCATATCATCATTTATAAAAGTTTGTAACTGGATTTCCTCATAAGCACAAACACTAACCTGACCAGCATTGAGCTTGAGGAAAGTAAAATATGCACTGCAGGAGAGTTTATAGAGACTGAAGATTCTGTCTACAACTTTCCTCCACACTTTAATTAGCCCTTCTGTTGCATTTTCATCAAGATCTGAAAGCCAGGGACAGCTTGTTAATAACTGACGCCATATAACATCCACCATATCATCTTCTTCATTGTCTTCATTTTCAGTGATTTGTAGTGTCATATCTTCATCCTAAAGGCAAATAAAGAGACAATATATTTGATTAAGTCTGCCAACTATTTCCACAAGCAGTATTAGTTCCTAATCCAGTTTTTGTCTAGGCAACCCATGAAATTGCATTATGTGATCATATTATCATAGCCCACGGAACAGGCACGTTACCACTTAGGTAACAGATGGTTTCTTAGAGAATTCTTATATTCTCTGAATTTTAACTTCAAAACATTTACAAGAGTTACTATGAATCAGAAGTAGAGGAAGTAAGTTTCACGCTGAAGTTGAACATTTTTTTAAGCAAGCAAATTTAGACTTACTTGAATCCCAGCTGGACGACACACTGCCTGCCCAAGAATCCCATAGATTTTCTCTTTATCTTCCTCTGCAATGTTGTCTGGAAGCAAGTTCTGAACCTCAGATTTTTCCCGGGGCAGCAGACGAACACCTTCCCCTTGACTGTAATATTTAATGAATTATTGATCCCCAATACATTAGTATTTGTAGAATTACTGAACCCGTTAACATTGTATATATTACTTCTTGAAAGAAGAAATCTTCACCCTTTAACTCAGAATTAAGCTCACTACTTTGAGCGCACAAGAAATAAAGACAATATTCACAATTTTCTGCTCACATATGACTTCTGACCACAAAGAACAATAATCACAAATACGGAGCTAGGATTTATCTTAGGAAAGAAAACTATTTGTGACGTATAAATTGAAACATTAGGATGAATTTACCTGGCATTATCAACTACTTTGCGGCCCCATCTATAAGCCCAACTAGCCAGGGCAGCCCAAGACTTGGCTACTTCAGGTGCCTGTACTGAAGACAAGTGATACAGCTGTCCCAAGATGAAGTCAGGCTCTCCAACTCCAATATTTACTGTGATGGGAGAGAAAGAGCAGCATGTGTTACGATGTAAAACCTACTTTCCTCAGCATACAAAATAACAGCAAAATATTTTAAGTACATAATAATTTTTTGGTCAAGTTAGTACCCCAAAGTGTGAAGTTTTCCAAAATGCAATTATTTTACAGTTTTGACACTGGCTGCAAAACAAAGACCAGTTTTTCATTTGCTAATAACCTTTGCTTATACTCTCCAATTGTTTTCTCTTTCACAGAAAGATGCTACTGAGGCAAGGAACTCATGACACCAAAAGAGCAAGATGCTTCAGAAAGCAGATTTATGAAGTACCGAGGGCAGTGTATTCGTGTACACATTCATTTTCTTCACCATCGAGTCAAAAAGCACCTACTACTTAACAACCATTAACAGCTCTAAAATAATTCTGACTCTGCAAGAGAGGAATTAAGTTATTTGTGAAATCCATGTTTAAGCAAAGACATTTATCTTGACATTTGAAAAGTCTGTCAAAAATTGAGAATTAGAGTACATTTTGTACCAACAACAGAAGTGTTCGAATTAAGTGCACATTAAAGATCATGAGAAAACCTAAGGTAATTGCTTTTCACACTTATCAGGGCCTTCAAAATATAAGTCTTGTCGGTACTTAACCTTGCCAGATCTTATTCAAACTAACAAATACAGGAGCTGAAAGCAGACAGAAGCATGACAAAATTTTATATCCTCCTCATAAAATAAATGCATTCCAGTTTGTTGTTCAATCACTTTAATGAGAAAAAAGTGAAAGAAATACAAAATATCAATATTAAGGTGTTTGGGTTTTTAATTGTGTATAGTTAGTTACCTACTGCACAAACACACACTGCTTCTATTTGTATTAGTAAAATAAACACGTGAGTGATGGAGCACTTAGTCTTTATCAATATAACTGGTGCTATTGCTCAGTGGGATCATCAGTAACTAATTTAAAAAACGAATAAGAAGAACACTTCTACCTGTAGATTCACTTTCAATCCTAGGATATTCTTCTTCTAGCGTATTAACAGCTGGGAGATCAATCAAATTATATATGTTTTTAGACAAGGTAGACAGACCACTGTGATTCTGCTGCTGTCGAGCTCTATACACTTGTTTCAACTGTCCCGAAATCTCTTTCCATTCTGCTTGAATCCATTTAGCCAGCGTGAGAATAGATTTAGCAACTGCATATTCAGCTTTGGCAGATTTGCAAAAGGATATGGCACAAGAACTCAGCATTTCCATGGCATGAGTTGACTGACCTGCATATCATGACAAACATATCTTCAGCAGAGTGTTAACGTTATTCAAAGCACTTCTGAAATTCAGCATTTTCAGATACAGCTTGTAACAATATATTTTTACAAAGAAAATTCTTTTTTGAAGTTAAGAATTACAAGGCAGAAGAGACTTATGAAAACACGCTCAGATTGAGACAACAGTTAATAGGATGAAATCAATTCCTAATGATAATGTCCTATTACGACTTCTTTATGGTCACAGGAATTAGCCCGGTTATAAGGACAAGAAGTCCAAGCATCTACAACATAATTCGCAAATACTCACCTGCTGTGTATAACAACTTTGTCTTCTCTATATCAAGTTCAGGACCCCATTTTTCATCTATCTGACCAGGTACAGACAGTTTTTTAAAGTGCTGGACTAAGTCTTGTGCAGTGGTGGTTTTTCCTAGCTGAACTTCGCTGCACTGGGCAAGCAGTCGTGTAGCTAGGGCAATGTTTCCTCGCTTCCGTGCAAATTTCGCTGCTGTTAAGCCCAGCTCCATTAGATGGCTTTTAATTGGGACTGTTGGTTCTGAAGAAGAAAGCAGGACATTCTAAACAAAATTATTAAACAAATAATAATCGCATCTGGGGTATACAGACAATTTCTACCCAATGTATTCTGTACATGGCCATCAGTAAAAAATTGCTCAGCTCTTTTGTATTTATTAACACCTCCTTCAGAAATTTAGATGACTTCATTTCTGCCTAGAATATTTATATATCACATCTGAAACAAACAAAAAAGTATATTCATAGATTATCTGCTGGGCAAGAGTAATTTTTTTTCCACTACAAGCATTCTTCTTAACTAAGAAATCTACTTATCTGCTAATACAACTTCTTTTTCTCCCATTACCTCTTATCATACTGCACATTTAAATGGCTTTCATGACTGTTTTTAAAGTCCTTATTGATAGTGTTGAAGTGTTCAGAAGTGAAAGCATTTAAAGTATGAAGAGATGAGCAAGTAAAATCCGATTAGAAAAGTGAGTACAGAACTGTTAAACATTTCAGAATAGTTTTTTTTCTTTTTGTCACTGCCACATTACAGTAATAATTGAGACCCCTAGTTGTACAGCAAGACACCTAAATAAACAAAACTTGGCTTTTAAAAAGTAATGCATCTAAATAATAGAAAAATAATTATGTCTAGAAAAAGACACAGTCACTGCTTTCAGCAGAATTTTAAGTTCAAATTCTGGATTTACCTTTCATAACACTAAAATGAGAGCTTATATACCTTTAAGTTTTTCCATCAATTGATTCTGGTACACTGTGTACCTCAGTGCATGCATCCATGGCCTTACATCATGCTGTTTGCATGACCTCAAAGCATCGTTGAAGAGAGGTATGAGACAGTCCTGAAAGAGGCACAGAAGTTGCATAGCTGTCACCAGAGACATCTTCACTAAAATGTATTATCATTTATCAAAACCAAAGACCGTTTACTGCAGAGAAATATTTCTATAGTAGCCACTCTTTATTGTTAACTAATAAAACACAAGTATATTTTATGCAACTCTAAAAAGACATGCTTGATTTTGAGAGGACAACACTAAGAATAGCTGAAAAAATCAAGCAGAACTCTTTTCTCAACAACAGGATTAGAAACTAGATCATTCATCCTGGTTGAAGTTTGACATTGAGTTTTTAATTGCTGAAGTAATTGGGTTTTGATAAATATTTTAAAGTTACTTTTAAAGTAAATTACATGTGGGTGTTGTAGGAGTAAGTGTTACAGTGTAGAAATATATCAACACTTCTCTAAAAAGCAACTACCAATGAAACCTTAAAAATCCTATAAGCGACTGAAAGAGATGGTGTATTTATAACTATAGTAAGAAATCCAATAGAGATGTAAATTTAAAAAAAAAACTTGGATCAAGGCATGTTAGAAAACTAAATGAGGTTTTTTTACAGTATGATTAAAAACAGTCAAAACAATTGATGTATGTTCTATATTCAATATTTCATGACATGACATGCAGAAAGACATTACTCCAATTTGTTTTAAACACACAGTCATACCTCTGATGTCAGCCTGTTGGATACAGTGTTTTCCAAAGCAGAGGAACAATACAACTGAAGAGTGCTCAACACTGGTAAAGACTGAGACACAGTGAGTGTGGAAAGTCTTAAAGGTCCAATAGCGATTCGTGATGTTTGCTTTAAGTACTTAATAACATTTCTGAAATACAAGAATCAGAACAGTCATTTTTGTTAGACTTTAAGAATAAACAGTGATACCAAAACTACTGAAGAAAAAGCAAATTCAACATCTTCAAAGAGATGATGAAAAAATCTTGCACTATCACATACAAGTTATAGTATGATACTTTATTATTAAACTGATAAGAAGCAGTACTTTATCAGCTCAAAGAACTGCATAATCTCCCAGTTAAAAAGCATCTTATTTTTCCTCAGTAAGCTTATAACTCACAGCAGCTAAAACTGGTAGTAAACTACCATAGATGCTGAAGTACAAGTAAGAGTACGCTTTTCACAAAGTTGTTTAACAAAGTAGAACAGCTTTTCACAGTATATTATATTTATTCATAGCACGTTTAAACTTACTCAGATATTGACTGCCACTTTTGCTCCTGTTCTATGTGGTTTACAGCTGTTGCCAGACATACTGAACTTCTCAAAAGCTGTACTTCAACTGCTTTTTGAAGTTCTCTTGGATCAGGACTTAGCATATTAGGAAGGAGCTTCTTCATGTCTACATGGAGATTAAACAATTGAAACCAACTAGAACTGCCAAATTTTATCAAGTGTAATCATCTGAGAACGCATTCTTGAGAGCAAGGAAGTTTAGAAAAAAAAGCCCCTTTTAAGTATATGTATTTAATATATGTGTATGTGGTCATATTAGAAACCGATGATAGATTACTTATAAACAAATACATTAACTACAGAAAACACACTCGTATCAACATTTAGAATGACCACTGCCAATCATTTTGAAGCTCAAATCATAAAGGTTACAGTCTGTCCAATGAACACGGCAAACTGCATTCAGAAGTTTCAATCATTTAGAGAGGCAGACATGTGAATAAGTGTTTACTTTTCTACTTGAAGTAATGTTAACTTATGCATTTATACCTATTTTCTCTTTGGATCCCCCTGCAAGTAGGTTGATATTTTCTCCTGGTAATAATTCTAGTTGTTCAGTGCATTCAGTAAGTTGTCCAGACTCAAAGCTGCTCAAAGATCTGCAATTCAATGTTTATAGTTTTATTTTCACATTTCTGACTTCATTCCAGTTGCTAAATATCTTATACAGCAAAAAAGAAAGACTCAAGCCTAACTTAAAATGTTACAGAGCACTTATTAATTCTAAGCAAAAAATCCCAATTTCCATACAGATTAATAAAAGGCAATAGTACTGCACCGAAGGGATAAATTCAATATCAAAGTGGATACACACACCTTTCCAGCTATGAAGCTTTTTATATTATCATCGCACTATACCTAATATTCTTCTATCATAGTCAGGACGAAAAAGGTTGACTTTGGAAGAGTTTAAAAATAAAGAAAGAAAAACCCCAAACCTTTTTCTCCCCTCTATACATAGAAAAGTAAGTTTTGGGGCAGAATTCCAGGAGGCCATGGTTTCAACTCTGCAGTTTACGTGAAACCAAAATTCCAGAAATACTGAAATATTGTGCAGGTCATAAATTTGCTGCTTCAGGCTGTTAAGCAATATAAATTTGTATTATCCAATTACTTTTTTCCCCCCATTGCTCTAGATTAAGAAATAATTTGGGCTTTATAGACTTTTACAGAACTACACAAAAAAGGCATTGAAAGGTTAAGAGGCTTAATGACTCAGAAAACAGAAGACTCAAAGGTTCAATATTCTTGTTATTATCCACCGAAGAAGGAATTATCTAAGTATCTGCATTAGAAAAGAGAAAAAAAAATATTCAGCATGTGATAACTCCCCTTTCTGCTGAATTATTTTGATCCTTATTACTAGAGAGTTCTTCTCAGCCTGCTCAGGAGCGGAAGAGTCAAAATGCTGTGCATCCTCAGGAGCTCTTTACAGGATTTTCCTGATGATAGATTATCTTACTTCCAGTAATTATCTGGATGAAAACTAACTGAAATCAACCAACACGACCAAACCTCTGCAATAATACAGCAAGCACTTGCTATGTTTATCAGAACTATAGTGGGTTTAGTTTACAAAAACATGAACATTCAGAAATGACACATTTTCACATTCAAGACAAGCACTCACTCTCCTAATGGATTAACTGCACAACACTGAGTTACTGCAGTAAGAAAAAGGAGGGCCCCTTCCTCTGACAGAAGTAGTCACCTTTCCAGACCTGCAAGATTTTATTTCAAAGCTTCCTCCTGTGCTTTTATTTTCAAGTCAAGCCATTTCAGCCAGAAGGATTTTATGGTGTTTACCGCAATAGTAGAGGGATGGAACAGCAATCAAGTTGTCAAATGAAACAGAAAGGACCCTTAAATCTTGAAGGACTATTTCAATGTCACAAATATTTTTTCCATGATCCAGACAAATACCAAGGCTTAGGAAATAAATGCACAAACTACAATCCAAAATTCAATTTAAATAAACCAAAAAAATTAGGTTGCCAAGACCACCTCCTTAATATACTTTTTCCATTAGGTTAATGAATTAAAATATTTTTAAGAACTGTAGCACTGACATGCATTTTATTTTTTACTATTATTTAAGTTGTGCAAAAGGATGCATCTTCGACCAATAGAAAATAGATTAAATTTAATATCTTCTACTTTCAGTGAAAAGACGTTTTTCTTGAATACTAAAAACAATAAGTCAGAAAGCCACAGTAACTGTTTAGAACAATGTTACCTCTTTACTTATCTGTATGGCTAGTAAATATCATGGCCAAGATTTCTCCCTCCCAAGAACACAAATTCCTTCTTATCACACCTCTACTCCAATGACATCCAGTTTCTAAAATCCATAAAAACTTTAAAATTGCAGTTTTAAGATACAGAACTCTAAGGTACTGTTGAACAAATTAATTATATCCTTACTTTATGTAGTTAAAGTCTGCTTTCAGATTGATTGAGGTATTACTATTGCTTTTCTTCAAGTCATGGACCATATTTTGCCACTCCTGAACAGCAGACCAGTCAGCAATGGAAATGTAACATTCACATGCTTTGTTACCCAAGTAGTTTATAACTTCAGGTGAAGCATCACTTGGCTTAGTCAGAACAGTTTTTCTAGTTTCTCCTGTGAAACAAAAAAAAGTATATATACTTAAATATATATTTATGCTTACATATTTTTAAATAGCAATTCTATTCCTCAAATGTAATTTCTATGTTATATGTCAAGAAAAAAACCTTAATTTTAGAAAATTAAATAGTTACGCATTTACAGTATTCTTCTTGCACTTCACTTTTTTTTTTTAAAAAAGAACCTTTTCAAAGGAGGTGTTGAAAAAATTTAGTCCATATCTGTAAAGAAGCATCAAAACAGGAACACAGAACTAAATTAGGAACAAAGATGGTACCTTTTCAAAGATGAAACGGAATACTGAAACAAAGTCTCAGTAGTTAAAAAACTCTTGAGTAACTAGTGCATTTGTGGTACAATTATGTCATAAAAACCTTAAGTTATGAGGATCTAAAATAGTTCAGAAATACATTAGTAAATTACAAAATGTTTTACCTATTACTTTTAGTTTCATTCAGCTAGACCTCAGTACTGCAAACCCTCATATCTACACATAACATTGGTTTCAATGGCATTAATCAGTTCAGTTTAACTGCAGACAAACAGGTTTTCGGATTTAAGAATTAGACACTATCATTACCATGGCTATATCACTAAGTGTTCTAATTTTATGTACATACAGTTACAAAATTGTATTTCTGTTCAAAAGAAACCAATAAATACTGACCATTCAAGGAATGCTTTGGGCTGGCATTATTCACACTGTTTGAATTGGCCAACTTCAGAACAGTTTTGTCAAAGCCTGTTATGCAGCAATCCACTCCTGTCATGGAGCACAGGTGCTCCTGGTATTCCGCAGTAGCTTTTTCAAACCTTAAATGGTTTAATATCTTAGTTAGCATTTTACCAAAAGAGGAAATTGGTTCTGTAAACAGACTACATTTGAAACATTTCTTTACCACAATACTCAAAAAGTTCACGTGTCACGTCCAGCAAGAGAAAGGCATTAACATAGAATACAAGTTTACTGGCTGAATTTCCAGGTTATAGCACAGTATAAAAGCTTTTCCATTCAGGTTTTAAGTACAGATTGAAGGAGGTGAATGAGTTTTCTATTTTACTGTCACACTTTTTACCTGAATGAGTAAAGCTGAATAGTGATTAACTGTGCATCATTTAACAGAGGATTGTAAAACTGTGTCTAGGGCAACAATTCACACTTTAAACTTGACATTCCCGAGAAGCACCTCAGGTATTACAAAGCTGCAAATTATTTTAAGGAATCTTACAAAAAATGAGGAAAAACAGTTATAAACATAAAACCCGATTTTTTTTTGTTTGTTTTTTTTTTTTTATATGTCAGTAATGAAAGGTGTCCCTTTTTCATTTAATAGAATAAAGGATGTATTCCTTTAAGGAGATGAAAACACCAAAATGAAGGCATACCCTATCTGGAACATTGACCCACTTATTTGTATCTGCAGCCAAAGATGCTACTTCAATACACGGAGAAGCCACTTTTTCAAAGCTGAACTAAAACTGCAAAGCATCTCCCTTGGATTCCCTCTCTTCGCAAACTGTGGCAGATAATCAGATCACACCATTGGTCAGAAACTTAATTAGAAAATATTTAAATTAATGATATTTTGCAATGGAAAATTAAATACAATGTGAAAATAGTATTGCTGTGTACAAAAAAAACCCAACAAAAAACAGCTTAGGAACACTAATAATGTTTAAGTCTTATTAAAGTCTATTTAAAGTCTATTAAGTCTAATTAAAACTAGAATTTGAAATGTATATCTAAGTGCTGGATGCATTATGTGCCTCTAAAAGACACAATGACTTTAATTGACAGGGAAATTAAATCAGTAGCCTTGATTCACACCACAATTTCAAAGATTCAGAAATAGAACCATCCAGAAGAAGGAAAAAAATATCAAAGTTTGTAACATCCAGCTATCTGAGAAAACTTACCGCCCTTCTGCTTGTTGAGCTACAGAATTGATCCAGGCAAGACTCTTTCCAACTACAGCAGATGACCAGACGGCGATACCCTGAATAGCTTCAGGACAGTGAAGCTCACATAATGCTTCTACCAGCATCATAATTGTCACTTCCAATTCATTTCCCTAAAACCAAACCAAAAGCTTTATTTAACAAATCTCATAAATTAAGAGCTATATACCTGGTTAAACACTTGGAAATGGTAAAGCAGTAGTTCATTATATGCATCTACAAGTGAAGTGCTCTGCGTGTCCACCGATTACACTGCTTTTGGAAAAGCAGGGGAGCTAAGGGAAGAGCATACACTGTGAATTCTCAGCCTGAATGTCAATAGCTAGCAATCATTATGTCATGGTCTGTACCTATAAAGGAATTCGTAAGTAGAAAGCAATAAATATCTACCAAACCTTGTTTGTTAAAATATTTAAGCAAATCAAGTCATGTACTGGAGAAACTCTTCAACCTTTTTAAAAAGGCTTAAACACTTTATATCCATTCATCCCACCCCTGCGCTTATCTGCTTGTTACTTACAGAGGAAGGATATCCTCTCGATACATCCCCCTCCTGCTCATACTCACGGGTAAGCAAAGACACTACACTACCACAAGCTCGGGAAGACCTCACGCTAATACAAGAGAAGTTTCATAAGGTTTAAGCAGAACCTTATGTATAAAAGAAATTGCTCAATTCAAACTGTGAACAAACTATTTCATTTACATATAGTATTTGACCACATGTATACAGTACATCCTATCTCCAAGCTATAGTATCACTTAACCACAAAAGGCTGTCATTACAGAAGTGTGAGTTCAAAATGTGGCCTTAAATAACACAGTTTTTTATAGAACACTGATTGCCTTAGCTTAGGTCATTTAGAAGATCATGGGAATATTTTTGCAATAGTCTACAGAGTCTGAAAAGACAGTACCTGAGAGATACTATTATTAGTTTTCATTTCTGTGAGTAAATCAAAACCATGCCTGACAGTCACAGCAGGCTGGCCAGCCAGCAATCCAACTCTCATGATGGAAAGTCTAATCCGTGTTAGCCAGTCTTGGCACGTCTGACGATTAGTATAAAAGAATGTCCTGATAACCTTTCAAGACAGAAAAAAAATTAAGTTTTCAACTACCGTTCTTCCATGTGAACCAAAATTGTTACGTTAAGTACTTAATATTTATAACAATCAAAGTTTCTTTTATAACAACCAAAGTTTCTTTTCTCCAGTTGAGATTTCAATTGAGAGATGAAGAAAGAAAATTCTGCATCTTGAATTTTATTAAAACAGATGGTCTGAAATCATGCATAGCACGCAACTGGCCAAGCATACTGGCAAGCTAAAAATCTTGAAGTGAAATGACTATAAATTATATGTTATTGTCATGTCATAGTCTAGTAATTAAAAAGCTTATTTCAACAACGAAGAATGTTTTGCAGTTGGAAATACACAAAAGGGTATATTGTTTATAAATAATCATTATATTCCTCCAAAAGCAATTTAAAGCTTCAAATAATAGTGCTACTTTATAGCAGGACTGCTGACAATCTACAAATATGTGACTGCCACAAATTAGAGATACTACAGACTTGCTTGATTTCTATCACTATACAAACTGGTCCTCCAGAAATAAATCCTGTTTTCACACGTTCTCTAGGAATAAGCCACAGTCAAAAGCTAGACAAATTAAGAGTCTCAAACTTTGTTTGGTTTCTTCTGAAGTTCCATGGTTAAGACCTGAACAACCCTGAAAACACTTCATTCAATCGACTGTTTCAAGTAACATCAGCACTGTAAGACTGGCAAACCTTGGGTGGAGAGGTGAGGGCATTGGCACATCCTTCATAAGCATTGTACATCAATTTTTCCAAGTTTTCCAGATACTGTAGAAGGAGAACAAGCCTAAGCTGGTTGCTACTGTGTCCTTCATCATTGTCTGCAGTAGTCCACTGGCTAACGTCTTGGTCAGGGTTTAATGTATGGGCTGCAAGACTCCTAATAATACCTACACGTTTTAGCAAAACATGGAAAAAGAAAGTTACCAGACAATATTTTATTTAAATATGTCAAAGGGTAGCAACGCTAAAGTAAAATCACTCAGAAGTTAACAGTAATTACGTGAATGCTCTTCTGCCATAGCACTTGATGTGTCAGACAAAAACAAGCTAAAAATCTAACATCACTGAAAAATAAAGCCATTGTGCTTCTTGCCTTGGACATGAAGTTCTTTGCTGCACAGTGTCTTACAAAAAAATCCCAGGAAAATAAATCATATTCTTTACATTACCTTCAATTGTTTGAAATGTATCTTGGGCTCTACCCAGAGGAGTTCTCAACTTCGAAAGAACAGTGAACTGAGCTGCTTCCCAAACCGCCCATTGCCAAAGGACTGCATCTGTCTTCAACAGATTACGAGGGATGGCTGGCTGATCTCTCTTATCGAGTCTTTGACAGCTATAGAACAGTCTTTCTAACCAATTATCCTTCCTGTAAGAAAAAATCAGTACGTTAACATAAGTCCATGCAATAGCAAGTTTACACTGCACACACTTCAACTACCTATTGCTATCAAACAAGTCTCTCATAGGATTATTTCCAATCAGCAATGTACATATGCAAATATGCAAAAACGTGTGTATTTAAGGATATTTATTAAATGCTTAAGAGAAGTGTAAAAAAAGATTGAAGGTAAAGCAATGTAAAGATAATTACAAATTTTAAACTAGAGATAGTATGGAATCGTTCACTACAAATTCAATATCCATGAATTTCAGTTTTAAAGAAGTTCTTACCCAGTTCGGTGAGAGTTTCCATACAAAATAAAACTAATGACATCAGAGAAATCCTGTGGGTGGAATGTATTACTTGGAGCTTTGCTCATATGACTTCTTATAGCCAAAGAAATTTCTTGTATTTCTGTGTGGGTACGGTTACTGCAGGAAGAGGGGAGGGGGAAAAAAACAAGAACACAAAAAACACAAAAACCAAGCCATGCTATAATGCACTTGAATAAATCAAAAATGTGCCAAAAAGTTACGTGTGTGCACGTGTGTGTGTGTATATATATATGCAATGACTGAAATAAGTATACTCTTTGCTATTAAGACAAAGTGCTTTAAGAGTTCTGGTCTTTGAGACAAATTGCAGGACATAATATTGCCGAAGCTCTGGATAACATGGACCTTAAAAGTTTTCAGTTTTGCTGCAAGAAATGCTGCACAGTTTATCAAATTTGTTAACTCCTTTGCGTACAACCTACTGTTCTTAAGCCTGTAACAGTAGCAGATACAGCAAGATACTGTCATGCTTTTTGATTTCAAATTAAGAAAATACAATGACATTTGGCTAGCATTATTCTTCAGATAAATTTCTTTGAAGAAAGAAACCAAACCATTCTCTGTAGTGAAGTTAATGTGAATGACTTACCTCAACACCACATCTAAAGGAATTGACTTCAAAAGTTTTCCAAAAGTTTGTCTTACACGTGCACCGCTATGTACTAGTTGAACACGACACACATCAACACACCTGCATGATCAAAATGGAAAAAAGTGTCATAACATTTGCATTAACAGCATAACTTAAATATACGGAATTCTGTGCAAGTACCTTTGCAAAAGGTCATCTGGGAGGGAGGAAGACAGGGCATGGAGGCTACTACATGCCTGAAGACAAATATTCATATCTTCCAGAAGTGCTGAATTAAGGAGTAGAAAGAAAAAAAAGTTACTCTTGCTAGAATTATTTAAATTACACATTATTCTGGTTGTGGCAGAACATCTAGAGACATTTTACAGTATAGCTCGTAGAAGAAGACACAAACTTTAAGCAATACTTTTATCTTGACTTAGTTGACTGCTTTTACTATCACAAGTAAATGCTTAGTAACACCAGTGACTTTGTTACATGCTACTTGCGGGCCTTTTCTGATGGCTGACAGTCTGCATACATTGGCATTATACACGATACACTTCAATAAGAACTATGGTAAAGTTAGTAACTCCTGGCCTTGGGAAGTTTAATGCTTTTGCTAGTATTAGGCTATGAAAAGTATTTGTTCCCATATTTCTATTTCCAGGTTATTTGGAAATCCAAAACAATACATCACATTATGGAATGGTTCCACTGCTTTTGATAAAATAAAATGCAATTTTACAAGATCTGGCACATCACCCATTTTTGGTTGATCAATTTTAAAATCACAAATATTATTTTAAGAAAACAATTATTTGTGTAAGTAATAGCTAGTTTGAGAAAAAAATACACCAGGAAAGTGTAAGTCTTTGCACAATAAAAAAATGGAAGCATCCCTAAAAGTAAACGAAACAAGTGCAGTCACAGCTATCAATGGCATATGACAGGATCACTTATGTACTTAATTATGCCATGTAAAAGACAGTTAATTATTAAAAGTATTTGATATCTTACTGTTTGCTAAAAGTCCTTTACAAAACTTATGAAAAGATGGGAGTGAAAATAACGGTGCATATGTTTCCGATTTTTTCATCAGAACAGCTACTTCCAAAGCCCATGTCATAAGCAGTTTCCTTCAAAAAAAACCAAAATTATTAGTCAGTCTATACAGTTACAGACAGATTATCTTTCAATATAACAAACTACTTCATGTTACAAATGAGTGTCATACCATAACTCCTATTTTTGAAACAAAAGGTTTTCCAACATTAAAAAAATCCCCAGCTTTCACAGCATTTTGGTAATACAGGATCGTACCTATTGTAAAGGGGTACTTCCCATGAGCAAAAACTGTTCTTCAGTAAAGTTTGTCAGCTCTGCTTTTACTGTCTAGATCTCACAATGGTTTCAATTTTTCTAGTTTTCTTACATAAAAATGAGCTACTTTTTCCACAGGTATTTCATTATTAATGTTTCCCAAAAACCAAATACTTGACTGGTTAAATTTACCCCAAGTTTTACAGATGAAAATTATCCTGGTTTCCGAATTAATGCATTCTACTGGAAAAAAAAACCCACCCTAATGAATAAGAAAATGTTAGTTACCTCGTATCTTGAGTAAGGTTATCCTTCTTAAGCAGTAGCCCCAAAAGGTTTAGTATGATTGAGAAATGTTTTTTTGTTGCTGTGGTTACAGTACTTATAACTGCTCCGTCAAACAGAGAGGGAGAGGAAGAACTGAGGCTACTGGATATGAAATGGTCATGCCTGCAAAGGCAACAAAAAACAAAATATAAAAACACCCCAAGATTAGGGATACTTCCTTCAAGTATACAGGAAGGAGGAAAAATAAACAGTAAAATACCCCAAAACAAACCCAACTAAAAAACCCAGCCACAAAAGTTAACATACACCCACACAGTAACCACATTATATCAGAACGCAAGTATTTTGATCCCTGGCCTAAAAGAACAAAGCGACAATTTTACATCCATCCATGCAGCCCAGTAACTTGGTTTCAACTCTGGCTGATATCAGACACAGTGAAAAATCACAAAAAGAAAGAAATGTACAAAGTAGCAGTTAAACTAGCATATTCCCTTAGTTTGACAACATTTTGTAGTAATAAGGTCCAAAATGTGTTTAAATCTGTTGTTTACATTTCATTACCTCTCCTAGATCTCACAGTAAGCAAAACAGTAAATAATCTTTCCTTATTTACTTTCAGTAGAGTTCTCCCTTAGTTATCTCTACTCAAACACAAGACTTCTAATCTGCCTTTGAATAAAATGCCAAATTTTAAGCCAGGATACGCTTTCTTGGCTGAGATACAGACTCCCTGCAATTAATGAAAGTAAAAGCTGATTAGGGAAGTTTAGGCAAAAACTTATTGTAATAGCCTATTTAAATTCATCCCTCCAAAAATATATTCTATCCAGAACAGTCCGTCCTAGGGCTCTTAAAATACTGATGATGTATTAGTAAACTTCATACCTGGAACAGTGCGAATATAATGTATAGAGTACTGCATACTGGACAGCAGGGAAATGAACTGCTATGTCACCATGAACGATCATCAGATTTTTACTCAGTAGTGCAAACACGGTCGGTGAAAGGGCCCACATCTATAAAACAATTGCAACATAAGCAAAGAAACATAACAAATAAGATCTATTTTTAAGTGTAGTTTCCATACCATTAATTATTGTGGTTTGTTTCTTCCCAAGGGATATGATTTAACACTATTAATTTTCTGACCTTAACTGTAACTATTTTCTTTCCCCTTTTCAAACAACTTGTTTTTATCTGGAAAACTTGTTCCAGATATACTAAAAGAGGACACACTAAAGCTGCTTTCATCAGCCTTGATTTTCAAAAAGAATTACTATGACTTCAATATGCACCAACAAAAGGTACAATCCACCCATTCTGTTTCCCCTAAGTTGTAATACTGGACATTTTTCTATAATGTAAGTTGGAAAACAAATATGATCATTTTAATTATACATATGTGCACTACTGGTGAAATACATTATAGTATATCATATATATATAGATAATATATATATTATCTTATATATTATACATATAGTATATCTTAAGTAAAAGAGTGTTCTTATACTTATTACGCAAACTTTATCTGTAGATTTTTACTCACCCCAATTAATGAGTTTTTTGCATTTCCAATAGTACTTAGAGCACTGAGGTCAAATATAACAACAAACTTTGCATTATCCACATTTAATATACGCTTCTTGAAAGAGTCATGCCGGATTTCAGAACAGGCGTCAGGAAGATGTAAACTATAGAGAAGACTATTCAGAGCACAGGTCATTTCTCCTAGAATCAACCTGTAAGCAGTCTCCAAAACAGGAATGTTCTTCAGGCTCAATACGGCTTGGTATACAGCAAGGGCTGCTGCAACAACCTTGAGAATATAAAATAATTACAGTAATAACTGATTAGCCTGAAATCATAAAACATATTAATCCCCAACGTAGAATTTAAAATTATGCTGCTTTATCTATGAATAGCCTAGTCTGATGCACATACCTATCTTCAGTTTTCTGTAATTAAGTGCTACTTACTTACAGCATCTATTAATTACTTTCTGGATCATCCACATCACACGCCGAGTATGAAAGCCACATCACCTACGGACGTCTCTATCTGGTATGATGGCCAATTTACCAATTCCTTATCAAACCTAAATGCCAAAACCAAGAACCAGCTACATCTGCCTTTCCAGAAGTATCATAGATACATAGCTAGATTAAAAAAATATATACTTAAGGTGAACAAATTTTACAGCTAAGTAAAAATATCCTAAGAGATGCATGAAGGCTGTTGTAATACAACCTGCAGAAGTCACCCACTCTTACCTCTTTCTCCTTATGATAACGAAGAACAAGTAGTTTAGACTCTGGTATAAATAATTTCTCTACAAATGATGATGGCAGTTTTGTATTTATTTGTTCAACAATCTGAGGATAAAAAAACAAAATTATGAATACCTTTAACTACCCGAATTAATTTTTATTAGGACAGATTATTAAAGATTAAAATACTGTTTTTCCAGCTTGTATACGCTATATTTAGCAAAAACAGCTTCCCAGCGATACAAGTGTTTTGTATTTGCTTTCCCAAATTCACATTCAGAGAATTAGTTATTTTCAGGCTTTAACAGCACAGCTGAGAGAGAATGTTGCACGATTAATTTAGATCGATGTGGGTTTAAGAGTTTGTGTCCTACACATTAAGAGCTATGTTTTGAAAAAGTCTGATTTCCCAGATCATAGCATAAGTAGATAATTAGAACGTATTAAGCACTAAGATTCTGAAATTCATCAGGTGGTGTTATCTACAGAAGCTAGAGAAGGGCCCTATTCAACAGTCAAGCCAGACAAGGAGAAAAAGAAGAAAAAACAGAAAAACAAAACATGAACACTCACACTAAAACTAAACGCCACATTATCAACAAGCCAATGTATAAACAAGCTAGCAGCATAAGCTTTACAGAAAAGAACACAAGCATTTAGAAGAGGAATTTCTTGCTTGTGATCAGGAAGAGAAGAGTTTTAAATATTTATCTAATACACACACACAAAAAAGCAAGGTTGCTCAGAAAATAATATTTTCCAACAGTAAAGTTGCAGTAATAAAAATAAGTACAAACCAGTGTCAACAGATTCAGGACTGAAATGATATAATCAGTGCCACAAGTCTGACAATTTTCCATTTGATCTAATCCATACGTGATGACCATGTCACAGTGTATGGTCATACTTGGATCTAGGCTGCCAAGCAAAACACCAACACACTCATTGGCAGCTGTAAGTACGGCTTCAGAAAAGAATACTTGGTTTGCTGAAGTCACACATCTCATTACTCTGTACAGAACCTGGAAAGTTAAAAACACACCTAAATTAAACTCCATTAAAAAGAGTTAAGGACTGTATGCTATTTACTTATCTTCACATGCATTTAGTATCCTGTCCCATCACCTACTCTGCAGCTTGGTAAATTCTGTCAAAAGAGTATTTTGAATAATACACATCATGGCATTACACTTCAGATGTATAAAAAAAAAAAATGAACCTTCAATTGATTGGTTTCCTACTTAAAGACCTGCAAAGACTTAGAAAACCTAAATTTATTATTCAGAATTCTGTTCAGTTCCAACTGATGTCAACAGAACTCCTCTTGTAAAAAACAAACTAGTTTTCTTGAACTTGTTTCTTAATCTGGAGAGGATTCTTGTGACACAAGTTACATAACTGTCTTGGCTTTAATTAGGAAAGCCATACACTTATTTACCCAAGAAGTTCTGTCCCTCACAGAACTCTGCAGGGGCATAAATTCCAGCTGTGCAGGTAATGCAGCAACAACAAGATTTTTGACTGCAAGTATTTCTATCATGTTTAATCTTTTTTTTTTTTTTTAAAATCATTCACACCCTACAGTTCCTGTTACAGAAGTACAGAGCTACCTAGCACATTACATAATATTTATTCTGAGTTTACACCATCCTATACTATGCTTTAGAACAAAAGGACTTTGCTATCAGATTTGATAGATACAATTTCAGCATGGATAAACACACCCCTACATTTCATAAAATCCAACTCAATTTGCATTCAGTTTTTGTAGCATCATAGCCATTTGAATAACTGGTAACATTATGGTTACCAAGACATGACCACAAGCACGAACCTAGCTGCATGAAATTAAAATGTCCCAAAAAAGTTAGTTTCTGCTATATACGACTCCCATGTGCCACTATCACAATCTATACCTTAAATATTTAGTAAAATTCTTGTAACATATTTCTTCAAGAAAATACATTTGCTTAAAGCTGAGCATATACATAGTGATGTAAAATTCATAAAACCTAAATCAAGTCAACAGTGAATAGCATCATTATATGGTGATAAATCATGTCAGGAACAAAACCAAAAAGGAAAACTTCAACTCTTACATCAGTTACATATGCTTCCGTGATCGGTGGTCCTCTAATTGGGCTGAAGCGTTCCCCAATACTCCTCACCACAGTACTGAAAACCCGAAGAAGTGCAGCCAGTTTAGGTAGTGACACTGAAGGAGGAGGAATATCTTCATCTACTGATTCCCCAGAAGCAACATGGCTGAGGTCCTACAGCACAGGAGTTTTATATATCAGTTCACATCATTAACAGTTATAATACATGCGTAAAAGATCAAGATGAGATTGAAAATACTTAATTATATCTTTTTTCCAGACATATTATAGATACTATCCAATTATAGACATATTTATCCAGTATCTCTAACTTCACATACGTACAAAGATGAGATATAGGCACACAACGATGATGAGCAAGTCATAGAGCAGTAATAAGCTGCTGCTCATTAGTTTAGTCACCGAAACAGAGTACTCAGACTGTATCTTGTAAATTAAAACACAGACTTATGATGTTCCTGGCCCCTGGAACATGACCATCCATATCGCTGGACTGTTACAACAGTTGTCTGCACACTTTTACCATTCTCCCAAACAATTCCCGCCCACAAACTGGAGTCCGGATGTTTGAGTAGCCGTTCCCATCACACTGTTTACATGCAGCTACCTTGATCTGGAGACCATGAGTTTACTAGCAGGCTGCTTCATGCCAGCTGGCATCAATGCCTGGGAACATTCCCAGAAGTGCTGATCTCATTAGTATAGATATAGCCTTGGTCTACCCCACTGTGAGATAAAAACACAGTAGCCGGAACCACCTCCTCCGTGATTTAAGTTAACACATGTCATCTTAAAAGTCTTCCGTGACTACGGATACGCACGTTGTCCAGTTCAGTAGACAAGCTGATAAGCAGCTACTTACTGCACCAACTAATCACTTTCAGCCGCGTGCCTACAGTCACAGCAGCGCAGGTCTCTGTGGGTTTGACACTGCTCGAGAGGTCTGTGAATCCTAACTCTTACAGCCATGCCAGATGCCTTGGTGTACATATAAGTACACGAATAAAATCAAATTATTTATTCTGCTTTGAGTAAACCAGATTATGCTAGAAGTACAATTTCACCTATAGGATCTGCATGTTAACATATCTAATATAGCATAATCTAGTTATAAGCACCTATACATTTGAGGCCATGTAGCTTAAGAAAAAGAGACACTCCCCCAAACCCCAAAACTCTTCCTTTAATTGCAGCATGAGATAAACTCTACACCCTGTTAACTAAGCAAAAGTTAAAGTCAAAACAAAGTATGTTAAATGAATATATATTAGTTTTCTATCAGTTCCTGCTGCATTACTTCCTGCATAATATAATCTGTTACTTTCTTTAAAAAAAAAAAAAAAAAGACGTATTTACCATTAGTCTATGGAAGCATTAAGAATCCCTCTCCCCCAGTACTCACTACTTGTGAAAAACTGAAGTTTGACAATTAAGGAAAACACCAAGGAAAGACCATGAAATGTCTTCACTGCAGCTTTTTAAAAATGAAGGCATTCCTGTTCGGTTAATTGTTTTTATTTTTATTATAACATGATACTCTCAATCAACAGTGGCTGAAAGCCTGGCTATGATACTATTTAAGTTGTTCATGAGTTTTGATGTAGAGTTGTCGTTATTGTATGCGCCTTAAGTATACTCCATAATTTGATCCTCTTTTCCCCAGGAAAACCATATAATTTTATTTTCTACAAATGTAACGTAACCATAAGAATCACAGTTGTGGATTTATTAAGAAATTCACAACAGCAAACTCTGGTATATACCATAAAGTCTTGTTTACCTCAGCATAAGCTTCCATATCTTCTAAAAACTGACCCAAGAGTGTGGTAGAAAAAGTAAGATCAGCCACCCAAAAGGGTTCCAAGCTCTGCAGCCATCCTGTATAAAAATACCAGGGCAATTAAAACAGGGGAACAAGGTAACATACGAAAATTAAGTTTTACCTGCATATTGTTGAGGTAAAAGTTGCTAAAGTAAGAGAAGGTCATCTGCATGAAAATTTTAACATAAGTAATTTTTGAAATACATATAAATTGTATTTCTCTCTTTTTTCCCTTTGACAAATTCATTTTTAAGGTTCAGTCGCACAGCAGTTAAAGCTTAAGGACAGAATCTAGGACTATGACACAGGAACAACAACAGACTTCCTGTGAATAACTCCAAGACAACTGCTATAGCTATAGGAAGAAGTTTCCCAATTTCTTAAATGCCTGTACGGTAGGTACCCTTACCACAAAGATCTTCCAGAAGTACGTAGGAGAAAATATATTCTTTTACAGAGAATATATTAATATCTATAACCTTACTAAAATTGTCAGAAATTTACACAGGACAATTGATGTTTAAACATAGCCTGAATAAAGTATCCCATTTTTCCAGATATATCAAAAAATGGCAAATGTAAGTTTACTACAAAAAAAGGAACAAAGTCTCTTGTTGTGCAGCCAGAAACTCATTTTGATTTTACATCATCTTCCATGTCAGTAGGACCAGACTTGTGTTAGTAAACCCACATCATCTGCAAGCCAGAGTGGACCACACTAGTGACTCTTTGGCCAAACTTACCAGACACCTGTTGCGTCAATGAAGGCTTCTGAGTGTGATCTATATGCCACCCAACCAGTATGTCCACTGTGTCCTGCAAAGCAATTTTGAAAAAAGATTACCCACCCAATTTTCTGCACCAACATTTCTATGGGAGAAAGAAAACACAAAGGACAAATAAGCTTACCCTAAAATTGGTGCTGAAAATGTGTGGGTAGCATCGGGACACCAAAAGGATGCACTTGACACATTTGCACAGTAATTCTGGTGTATCCACATTTTCTAGAATGGACTGCAGGCTGGTCATAACAAGCTGAAAATTAAAAAAAAGCCACTAGAAGTTTCACTTCATTAAAACAACATGTGAAAAAGTTACAATATTAAACATTTATTTCGTGTTGAACACTTTTTAGCAAACTACTTTGATTCAAACAATAGAAACATCTCAATACTCTTTCTGCAGGAAGGAAAAATGTAAAAAGCACCACATATACTGCACAGAAATAATCATTTCAAGTGGGCATTTGCTTGAAATATGGCAAACAGGTTCAAGGCTTGGGAACACTGTTTTCTTTAATTCTTTAGCCACAGAACAAATACTTGTTCTAAGTTCCTGATTTTCCTGCTGAAGCTTTTTGGCTCTGTAAAGTCAATATTAAATTGGAGCACAGACCTGAACATAGTTGTTCTACACCCAAAATAACAGACCCTAAAACTTGAACCAGGGGACCAGATTTGTCTGCACACATCCTACTCCCGCTCAGGTCTAATTACAATTCAAGTTAGAAATTGTAAGTAGGAGGTAGCACAAAGCAATCAACAGGTTGGGTTTTGTGTACCATTCCACTTGAGTTCTCTTTTTGGTCTCAATAAGATTCTTCCTCTTAGATCTGCAATATATACTAAAATGTCGCATCAAAATATGTATCATTCTACAAAGACTTGACATTCTTTTCAGAATCAAAGAATCCCATTCACTCAGAAACTTCCCTTCCAGTTGTAATTATACTTACTTATTATGTCAACATAGCATTATTTATTGCTTATTCCAGTTTAAAAAGTTGATTCAAGTGTTGCACTGGAAAAATCATGAATAGCCCTGTTTTAACTTGCAGTCTTACCTGCATTAAAGATGAAAAGGCTTTCTTTTCTCCTACAGTCTCCAGTGCTTTGTAGGTTGCACACAAATAAAGAAGTTTAACTTCATCTTTTGTGGATGAGCTGAATTTGCTAAAAATCCATTTAAAGATCTTCTCAGCCTCGTAGCTCAGAGAAGCACAAAGAAGGCCAAGACAGCAAGCTCCTTCCTGTCTCAGTTCTTGAAGCAATTTGCTACTGTATTTTTGGGAGAAAAAAAAAAAAAGACATGTGGAATCTCCAGACATGAGAGCGAACAGAAGAAATCGTGAACAAATTAAAACATTTTCTAAAGCAGAAAAATACATGCATGAATGAAGCTGCTTCTCTCCTACTTAATGGCAGCAGTGATGAAGCTAAAATAAAAATTAATAATCTGAAAAATTCTATTAAATATTATTTCTATGGAATAAATCAACTTGAATAAGAGCATGCAATAAATAGGCTGTTCTACTTTCAACACACTATCCAAGGGATAAAGTTCTTAACATACATCTGACTTTGGGTAATAACACCGAACTAAACACCAAAAAGCCCCCACACACCTGAGCTCCCTCTACAAATGCCCTTAGTTGGATGTAAATGAATTAGATCGGGTTGTAAAACACACACGCTCAATTTGCAAGCTAGACAACCACAGCAGCGCACTGCTACACCCAGATGATTACACATAGGTAAGACAGACTTCATATTACCTACAACATAACAGCCACGCATGTGCATTCAAATTCTCGCCATTTCAAGTGTACTCTAGACAGTCTAACAGTATTGTTGATATGCCTACGAGAGTCTTAACTCTCCCCCAGTTCCACCCAGTTATTGCAAAATTAGTGAATGAATTTCTTTGACCCTTTCCCCCCTCCATTCCATGTCTATACTGAATTCCAAACCTAACGCTGTCATTGTTTGTCGTCCCTAAAGCCTCCAAACTGCTTAGTTTTTTCAGCTTACCTTTCGTTGAGTACATCATGAATGGCAGTCAGGATATTATCCAGTTGTTTAACTAGTACCTATAGTATAAGACACAGAAAAGGCATAAGCATAATAATGGCACCATAACTTCTGCAAACTAGGTCCTGTTTACACCCACATTAAACACACCACTGCCAATTCTGTTTGCTAACAGAATGCTATTATGCTTTCCATGGCCACTGCAGACTAGCATGAACTATATTAAGCAATACTGCAATATTATCCTACATGTTATATTTCATATTTATTTACAGTAGCCACAAAAATACACTGGCAGCTTGCTATCAAGGTTTGTTCTAAGTTTAGTTCTTGCTGATAACATTACATCACAAATGTAAGACTCACCATACAGCTCATCAGTAGCATCTACTGAAGACCTAGTCTCCAAAACTAATAATCAATTGTATCAGCAGAGTATTTAATTGATCAGATAATACAATCTGAAATATTAAAATTTCTCCTTAGGCAATCCTGACTTTCAAAGAAACAGATCACTATTTCAGGGAATGAAACATTATTGATGAAACAGTGCTCCTCATTCAACATAACCAGAAATACTTGTTTTCCTAATATGCATTGAAAATAAAACCGCATTAGTAACTTGAGTTGCAAAATAATACAATAGCTGCAACTGTATAAGATATTAACAAGATGTTTTCTGGAAGAATTAACAGAAAGATTTGTTCTCTTTTCTTCAGAAATATATTAATCTCTAATACAGTGGATATAATCTAGTTTTTCTTGTTAAGCTTTGAGCAACATCACCCTTTGGTGGGTGGTGATAAAGAGTCGACATGCTTGGCCCCTCAGAACTCACAAGGAGATTTCAAAAATGTGCCTGGTATCTGCAAAAGAGGCTACAGGAGAGGCAGGAGAAGGCATCTATACAATTTAGAAGCTGGAGCACGATGCCATTACATGACAACAGCACTGCGTAATGACTTTTACTACTTCACTTCATTGAACACACATTTCAACCCTGAGAATGAAAATAACTCTGTTAAACTACACTTAATAGTGTCAAGAACTGCAGGAGCTACTGCTAGGTTAAACACTGTCCATTATACGGTTTTGGGCTTGACATCATGGATATCACTTGACATCTGATCTTGTTCTCATTAGTGAGCTGGAAGAAGTTTAAAGTTTCACAGTGACAACCTTTTAACATCCTGACCACTAACAAGTACAAAGTTTGTCACCACTGAGTTAGATATTAGAATGGCAATTCCAATATTTTCCGAGATACCAATAAACCTAAATAAAATGCAGTTACAAAAAAAAAACGGGGGGAAAAATGCATTGAGAATATTGGAAGTAATTAAAAAAAAAAAACAACCACCATGGAATAATTGTGGAAAGCATTTATTCCCCAAACCCTTGTATTAACAAGGATTTTGTTTCAGAGGAAAGCTGAGCTATTAGCTAAACTTGTGCATGGTCTGTTTATACCGAGGTGCACAGAGTAGAAAAGTCTCAATGTTTAAGCGTCAGGCCTTTTGGAAAACAGCACAACTACCACTGGTTCATTAACATATCATGAGAGAAAGAACCAACTTATAAATACGGATAGACACATAACCCACAACTGAAATATCACAGCGCTGCCCGTAAACGAGTGGCAGGGTATTAAACCATCACTTCCTGCTTTTTCAATACTTGGAGAGCTCCTAAGCTCTCCTAAACAGTGGTGGAGATGTGTGTCAGACAAAACACTTAATACTTCACTTCAAAAAAAAAAAAAAAGTAACATTAAGAACTTATAACCACAGTGGGATACTTCCCCCTCTACCCCCAAATCCTTAAGAAACACTTGAGGATATTAGAGTTCAACAACCCATTAAAAAAAACAAAAGATATAATGAAAACAAAGACTTATTTTGTTCTCTTCCCATAAAAGGGAACCCACATACAAAGGTGTTCAGCTAGAAAGCCAAATAACTCCAAGATGAGCTATTCACAAGACTGTATAAATATCTGCATATTTTAAATTTAAATTACAGAAACAGTTCTTGAACAAGACAACATCACGTTTTACTTCCTTTTTCCTCTACCTCCTTGCTGAAGAATCCAGAGGATACTGCTAAGACCACGCAAGAAAACCCACAGGCATGCCATATTTATTCCTACAGCTCATGCATTCAGTAGTTTGCTTTAAGGCAATATGTCATAAGTAATCTAGCAATAAAAAATTTCCTGAATGCCAGAAAAAAAGGCAATTCAGGAATACACTTTCCTTTGTTGTGGAAGGAAATTCCTTGTATATAAGATATTCCTCGCAGACATAGCCCAATACTCAGTCTTTTAAAAAGACAGTTTTATAAAACAAGAAACACTCCAGTGCTATGGAAAGGTAAAAATTACTAACCAGTTTGTTTTCTGGTTGCTGAATGAATTCTTTCAATTGCTTTACAGTAGCCAGTCTTCGGTCTCTGTCGTCTTCCCGAGTAATCCTCCGAAGAAGATTTGACAGTCGAGACTCGTCAGAATAAGACAACGATCGCTCTGAAAAAGAAAAGGCAATAACTTCTCTTCTCTACAGCATTTGATCAGTAATATCTGTATTGTGTGAAATGTCTATTTCTGGACTCAATAAGTCATAATAGTAATTTGAGAAAAAAGTAAAAAAATAAATCCCTATTTGTTTTAAAGTTAATATAAGGAAAATTAAATGTAAAGTCTAACTTAGCTACCAAAATATTTCATTTCTCCCAGTGGACAGCCCAGTACCTGGGTAGAACTCATTCAGAGCTAAGTAGAACTGGTTTACTTCTACACAAAAACCTGGATTTAGTTCCCTCCCACATAAATGGAACTTAAAAAAAAAAAATAGTGTGGTAAGGTTAAGTCAGACTTCTGAGTGAATATATAAACAAAAATAATTTAACAAATAGTATTTAAAGAAAACCTTGTGGAAAAAACAAGCTGCTTCTTGAAGCAAAGAATCGGATTTAAGCTTAAGCAATTACTAAGAAACAAGATTTTTTTCTATCATTTTAGCATATGGAGAAAGACTATGAGTAGTCTTCTTATAGCTAGCAGGGTTCTGCTTTGACAAGGAAAATAGATCTACTCCTCCTCTACTGAGGAACAAAAGCAAACACCGTGCAAAGGTGCAGCGGCTATTGATTTAAGTGGATCATAATACAGAAGAATTAGCATCTTCCTCAGAAAATATTTCATTTAAATTGACCAATAGCAATAGTGATACCAGTGAAGGTCACAATTCAGTTTACCTGATTTGGGTACCAACTGGAATGAATTCGTATGAATAATTAATTTCTCTCATTTGCAAAAAGAAAACAAAGTTTCTCTTGAAAAGTTTAACGTTAGATGTTTCATAGCGATTACAATCGGAGGATTCATGGAACATGGTGAAGGTTTCTTAGTCACCACAACTCTTACGAGAACACCCGGGACAACTACAGATAGCTTTTTTCCTCTGGTACATTACACATCAGCCATCTGATGGGAGCAGCCATAAAGGCAACCCAGTTATAATAGGAAGGTTATAATGGAAAAATACTACCAAAGGATGATGTCTGGGAACTGCTAGCCTGAGAACCTAGACTGGGAACCTGGAGCATCCTTGAAGAGCAGCTGGGTGCCGAAGGATCTGAGATACCCTGATACCCTTGATAAGCGCAAAACCAAGAAACTGCAACAACAAACTTATTGACTGGAAAGGTGAAAAGTAGACTGTAATTGTGGAAAACATCCTGACAAAGCAGGAATCGGCAACAGCTATTGGCTGCTCCTGCTGGAATAACAGACTGGGAAAGTCAACATTGATCTGAGACAACAGACTGTTGGTTGTTCCAGGCGAAAAACAGTAGTTAGTAAAAGCTGCTGGTGGCTCTAGGTGGTTGTGTCCTACAACCCCTTACATCTCTAATAATATAAAAATAACTCACTTTCTGCCCAAAATGGAGGTTCTCTCCAAGATCTCCCCCTGCAAAAACTTCACCACGCAAGATCTCCTGGACAGACCAGACCCTTGCGGGGGACACCTGACTGACTCCACAACGTAGACCATCTTTGAAGTGAGATTTTGTCTGTCAGTCCTGAGAGAAGTCTGGCAAGTTCTGTACTGGTAACACTTTGAATAATACATATAGGTGTGCATGTAAGTAATTAATCATAAGTATATAGCTTTATTAGTAGTAATTTATAGTAGTAACTTGTAACAAAGAAACTTAAGAAACAAAAACTTTTGTGTCCTTGTGTATTACAGAATCCTATGAAACCACCCACAGACCAGTAACTGTTATAGGCCATGACATCACCTACAGGAGAGCATGTCTTCTGTATTACAGTCATGAAGAATATTCTCAACCTTATTTTCATGTCTTTATTTTTTGAATTTTAAAAGACGGTATGAATAAAATAGGCCTTGATAATCTGTTTCTTGCCAGGCATCAGTTTAAGCAATTAATTTTGAAGACACCTGACATTCTGAAGGATTAGGCAGGCTTAGCAAACATTAAAATAGCAGTAAGAGTCTGAAGGATCAAATCTACATTTTGTTCCTAGCTAGAACAACTGCACAAGGCATGTTGAGAAGTTATCTGACAGGCTCGAGGAGCACTTCTTTTAAGATGTTACTGATTTTACAGAAGACTAGGGCATACACATCCATTTAGGAAGGATTAACTTTCTTTTCGCTTGCTTTTCTGGAAACCAGCCTTCAGACATCCACGAAAAGCCACGTTGGGTGAGAAACATACAAGGAATCATGATCAGCTAAGACACCTTCTGAAGCAGTATCTGAGGTCTTCCTGACTGATGGTGCCAGACTACTAACTACAATCCCTCCTAGAAGATCACTTGCATCTGAAGATCCCCTTGTATTTCTGCCCTGAACTAAGCTCGCAGCTGTAGTCCAAGGCTTGCCTGCCACTGGTCAATACATACCCAAATTTCAGAAAGATGGACCTAGCGCAGTTACCCACCCAAATCAGCCCTGGAGAAGAAAAAAAAGGACTACCAGGAAGGATGCAGCCTGCCCAGGAGTGTACCATGTCTGCCATTTTCTTTCAGAAACAAAACATAGGCAAACAAGAATGAAAGTTCTTTTAAAGTTTGGTTACAATGGAAATTAACACATTACACAATAAAAAGTAAAACTGCTATTCATGAATAATTCCACGTGAAAACTATTCTGCTAGAAGTGTATAGTGTTTTACATCACTGAATGTATCTTGAAAGCTTAAGCTGAACCAAATCTCTTTTCACTATTAGACTGGCTACATATGAAACCTCTCAAAATAGCAATTTGCATTTGCCCTTGAATAATTCAATGCATTGGCCACCCCATAACACAGTCCTTTCCAAGACAACAGATGTGCCTCATGAGAAAGAAGTCTATTCTACAACATCCCTAGAGCTGCACTCTACCAACCTGGACCAGGAACACACAGTACACAGCACTTTTCTTCTGTCACTCCCAGTTTGCACTGATCTCTGTCACTCAGCATGGGCAGCTACACCAGCACAGCCGGGTTAGGTCACTAGGTACTGCTCTTGAAGAGCAAACCAGGATGTGGAAAACACTGAAAATTATTTTTACTAAATAACTTTTTATAAAGACTTTTAGGGGCCTTGCAAAGATTTAGAAAAAGTTCCCCCTCCTGTCCCCAAAAATGTTGGTTAACTCTTCAGTGTTAGATGAAAAGTGAACAGTAAGTATAAGCCTTGATTTAATGAAATCCACAACTTGCAACTTTTTAGTGTTGTCTTCTCTGCATTTATCTTTTTGTTTGCAATCTCTTTATGGAAAACTAATTTATTTTGAAATATGGTTGTGCTGTTCCACATACAAAAAAAATCCTATAACCAGAACTGTATAAATAAAACTACCACCACCAAGGTTACTGGTATGAGACACACAGTTAACTGCTGCTAGAACAAGACATACTGTTCAGAACTCTACTAAAAGCAGCTTTGTTTTTATTCAGTTAATATCTGATGAATGTTGGCGTTATTCCCCAAAAGAGTGTTAGCTGCCTGTTGAGCCATAATCATAACTAAAAAATAAAATAAAAAAGAATAAACTAACCAAGAGCGTGACTAAAGCTATTCTCATCAAAGCACTAGTTAACACACACCTGTATGACTTCCACTTTGTGAAAAATCAGCAAGGTCTCAGTCATACGCTAACTCACTCACAGAAGACAACTATTAAAAAGATTGCTGAATGCACACGCTAACAAACATGAAAATATAAAATAATTAAAAAATAAGATCCTGTTGCAACATAATCCCACTGCATTTTGAGGAAGATATGAAAAAACAAAATGACTTGCTGAAACCTACAACAATCACAAAGACAGCCCAGTTAAAGAGGAGAAACTCTTGAAATCTGACATCTAGAGGACAGGATGAGTACAGAAGGATACAAGTCATAGGCAGAAACTTCAGTCATCCAAAACTACAGTTCCTAACATTTTAAGGATTACCTACGAGAACAGTCTCAATTTTCTGCCAGTAGTAACAGTAAATTCACTCACAAGCCCACTACCAGAAGTATTATTTACACAGTTTTCTATTAGACAATTCTGTTTCCTCTACATAGACATAATTTAAGACACTGAAAGGACTGAATAATTTTTATATCAAGACACCAGAATATGATTATAAAGTCAGAGTTTAACCCATTCCAAAGATCAGGCTTTCGTCACCACTCGCACCTCAGTTCTTTCATCTGCAAAGCACACCGAACACTCTTCCTTTGACCTTTTGTCTCCTCTGAAACATAAATCCCTGAGCAGAAACACTGTGTCCTCGTATGTTTATAATGTACCTGGCATAAAGCAGTCAGTTTTTGTCAGTGGCTCAACTACCACTTACACTAAGTAACACAATAAATGACAGTGCTTAGTCATAACAAAGTTTCTATTTTCATTCAAAAATCCTTGGAACAACTTTCATTTAAGAAAAAAAACAATCAAACAACTATGATTTAAACCCAAATAGTGGGAAAAGCGAAGACTTCTTTCTTAAAAACATGTGCCCAGCATTCTTGCATGCTCTTGCAACTCCAGATTTACTCCCGCTGCATCTCCCAAGACCTTGCCCACATTCTTATGATGCCTCCAGTTCCTCCCTGGCCTCTAATCCTCAGCTGAGCAATAGGGAGCACAAACTGTGGCTCGTTCAGGAGTACACATCTACTGACTAATCAGCTGGTATGATGTGACGACTAGTTGACCTGCAGGCCAATGAGAACAGATAACGGTTGAGCTCACTGTTGCAAGTTTTCCCACAGCAGGGACTCGTTAATTAACAACATTTTACTCAGGCATCAATTTTCAACAAACCCAAGAGCAAATTCTCTTTCTTGGAGCCCTAGATCTCTTTGCCAAATTTGGCTAACCTGAATGAGGGTTCAAAAGCTGTTTAAAGAAAATTGAAAGATTGATAGCATAAGCCATATAGTGGAGAGATCTGCCCAACCTATGCAGGAAATCTCAATGCAGGGAACAGTGAATACAAAGTGACAGTTTCCATCAACATCATCTAATCATATATCACAAAAAATAAAATCCATATAGATTGCCTAATTGTAGTGAACTTCTTTTCATATTCTGAACACAAGAGAGGTTGCCAACACAGATCCTCCTTTCCTGAAAATCCGTTGTATCCTTACCCTGTGATTTCCTCATGTCTTTTGTGGCTAAAGCACGATTCCCATGCGGAACACTGGTAAAATCAGGATTGGTCACATTGTTAACTCTCAGCTCTTGCCCCAACGACTTCCGACCATAAGTATTTTCCCCAGATCCTCCATTGACACTGTAGCCACCTGTGGAAAAACCAACACCAGATTAAAACAGGCTGTCAGACCATATATTTAGTAGAGAAGTATATTATGAATTATTCAATTAATATAAAATTAGCAGCCCTATCCTCTACCACCTTCTTTAGCTTCCTTTTTCGCTTTCACATGCAAAACCATTTTGTTATGCCCGGTTAAGTTTCCAGGTCATATATTCAGAATCTGATCAGTCTTTTTTTGAAGAATATGAAAAAACTCTACTGCAATGAAGTTTAACACTGATTTTGTTGTATTTGTGGCTCTCTTACTATTTCCCTGGATATGTTTAAGAGCCATTTAGATGTGGTGTTGGGGGATATGCTATAGGGGAGAACTTTGTAGAGTAGGGTAGATGGTTGGACTCAATGATCCCAAAGGTCTCTTCCAACTTAGACAGTTCTATGATTATTACTTTTGACTCTGTATTTTACAAGGCCCTTCACGTCCAACTGCTAGTACACATGGCTACATGCATTCACTTACTTGCTCCTTGATTACGCTCATCAAATTTCCACTTTTTTTTGTTGTAAATCTACCGCATAGGCTCAGTAAAATGGCCAAAAAAAGTGAGAAAGCTTTTAAAAAGCCACAGATTATTTGTACTGTCACGTACAGATTGAACAACTCTCCCTAAACACACAAAAGTCACTATTTTCACACACTACTACTAATATTAAACTCAATCCTACATTCTGCCACTTGAGTTACACATGGTACATCTTTGGTAACCATATAAAATAGAAACAAAAGTGTCATTTTGAGTAATGAAATTATTTGTACTCCTAGATTCACAGGAATTTACATACTCAAACCAAATCTTTGAAACCAAAGATTTTTCCACTCTGCCACACCACTTTGAAGGGCAGGTTCTTCCTCTGCAGTACTGTGGAGAACAAACTGCTGCCCTGAGCCTGCCAAACACTTCACTCGATGTATTAGAGCTCACTTTCGAGGCAGCTGCGCAGGCAGCTTTCTAAAGTGCCTTCCCTGCTTGAGACAGGGAAGAATCAACTACTAAAATTAAATCCAGCACAACCAAAGATGTATCAGAAAAGATATTCCCACAATTCCACCTGCATCAGTGTATAAAAAGAAGCGTGGGGAAAAGGAGAGGTGGCTCTCCATAAAAAGAGGCAGCCTACTGAGACTACAGGATGGATAAAAAAAATAAGTTCAAACACAAAGGTGAATCTGGACCTTAAAGATGTAAAGAATGTCATCTTGAAGGCAAAGCTTTTGATAAAAAGCTGTGAACTACCAGTAGAAGTTTGTGTGTTTCTATACACATAGGACTACCCTGCCACTACAGAAAATCCTGTGCAAAGTCTCAGTTGTAATTAGTTAATCACAACTACAATAAAGATACTTAATGTGTATTTCAATTTAGACCATTAAACTAAATTTATAAACATAAAACTAGCATGTCTGCCACCTTAATGTTATTTTGTCATAACAAGCCAATGCTGTCCTATGAAGGAAATTACTTCTAACAGCAATAATTATATTTATGACTAAACAGAAGCCTATCACTAAAATTCAAAGCCACAAAGAAATTAATTTAACTGACGATGTCAGATAAGCATGAATACAGACCACAAACATCAACTATCAAAAACAGACATACTACCATATACTATTTGAGTTCTTAAAGTTATTTCATACTTTACCACTAGCACACAAGAATCCTAGCTTTATTGGTTGTCTGCAAAGGTATGTAGTACTTGCTTCAGCATATTTGACATTGTCTTAAATTAACTAAACACAAACCTATATTCTCCCACTAGACATATAGATGGTATATCTTGGTATAGATGGTAACAATATGAAGCAAGTTGTCGTTTAGGGTAATTAAAAAACAGCAGGGCAATCAGCTTTTTTGGCAATAAGGGTGTAGATATTAAATTGCAACTCTCCTCAGTTATCTGCTCATCTGAAAAGTTTTTGAAAGTCCTAATACATACAAATTCTATTCACTTCCCTTCAAATGTTAAATCTGAAACCAAGTAAGAATATAATCAGCTATGTCACTGTTATTAATTTTAGCATAAATATGCAGATACCATGACATATGAATACTAGTGCAGTATCTTTTTAGCAGTAAGGACTCTGAGTCTATCATACAGCCACAAATCAAAAGGGAGGAGAGTGTTGCAGGAACACAGATCTCATCTGTAAGTAAAAACCCAGGAGCCTTTTATTTAGTTTCAAAAACTTAGATCTGCAAACTCCCCTGTCTTGTTTTATAAACTAAAGATGACAAAGGGGAGAGATCTAATTGCAGTCTTCCACTAGGTAATGTGAAGGGTTATTAAAAAATAATAAAAAAAGGACAGCCAAACTAATCTTACAGATGCAGAGCAAAAGGACAGAAGTCAACAGTCATAAGTCGCAGCAAGGGAAATGCAAACTCGATATGAGAAAACAATTATTTACCAGGAGAGTGGTAAAGCACTAAACAGGCTGCTAAGGGAGGCTGCAGAAGCTCCCATACTTGGAGATTTTAAAATCTGAAAAACTTCCAGAAATTGTCAAGTTGGAAGTCATTTTTATGATCAACACCGGAAAAGGGGGGGGAGGAATCTCTTCTCAAGGATTTGAGGCACTTGCGACATATGATTATCCAGGATAGAAAGGCTAGAAGTTCTTAAAATTAAACTTCCATGCTGGCAGATTCCAACAGATTAACTGAAAAATCTTAGTAAGCAAAGAAACTATGCTGCACCTGTAACTTACAAATTTCTCCAAAAAATAAAAATGAACTTGAGATACTTGGAATTTGGTTTTATAGTACAGAATATCCTAACCACCTCTTTCCAAGTCACACCTGAACAAACCAGCATAGTTAAAGTGCTGAGCTAGCAGAGACATGCCCTGTAAGATACAGTGCTTGAAGGAGATAGGTGCATTTTTCTTTTCAAATGGCATTTTCCCAGCAACTTCACAAACTACCTTACCGAAATTGTCCAAAACTTACTGTTTCACTATACTGCCAGTACGTTCTTTAAATACTAGCACGCTTCAAAGCGTAAAAATAACCTACTATGCCAGTTTGTGTAAAACACAGTAAAACTCTCCACATTAGCAGGCACACTGACAAACATACTCACTTTCTAAGCAGTTTCTCTGTTTAAGTTACCTTGAGAACCTTAAGATTTGGTTATGCAGATACACAAATACCTGTTTCACGCTCCTGCCTCCTACTAACAGTATCTACTAGTAAAAAAAAAAAAAATAATAAAATTGCATCAGCGCACCCAGCTGTAACTTCCCCTAAGATGTAGCAATTCTTTACAGATAGTTACAGGACAGAGAAGTAGGGGGAGTGTGAAGGCTTTTTAGGCTCCTGAACAAAAACTCCCACACTAATATTACTGTGAGATTCTTTTTGAATCTGGCCTGCCTGAAGAAAATTTACATAGTCTAAAAAGTGATTCCGCAAGTAAAAAAAAATATCTTCTTATTTGATATCTGCATTTGGTGATTGAAAAAATTCAGAATACAGATTTCTCTTTCATAAAGGTAAAAAAGACAGCATTTTGAATTTTCAGCTACTTTCTGGAGAAAGTATTTTCATTCTCAAAAAAAACGAACCAAAACCAGAAAAAAGATGGTATGAGCCATACATCACACAATCTATATGAAGTCAGACTGAGGCACATAAAAGTAGAAATTCCCATTAATGACAAAATATGAATTTTAGTTTGGGAATCAAATCTAAGTTTGCTGCAGTAAAGCTGCAACAGAAAATATATCAGATTAGTAGTCCATTTATTCAGGCAGTCCATTTTCAATACCAGAAGCACTAGACAGTATTCAGGAAACAATTACAACTTGCAGACCAGACATATCCAAAACACTACTCTTCAGGAGAAAGTACTTAATCTGTTAATGCATTAAATCTTCTCTTACATTCTTCTCCTAATGCAACTGCATATTTTCTCACTATTCATATCAATCACAACATTTCTTTGGTCCCTGATAAATCTCCCAACACAGTGATACCGTGGCAATGAGTTGTATCAGTTCACTGCTATTTTTTTGGAAAAAAAAAAAAAAATCTCCACCATTTCAAGTTTACTGCCTTTCTCTGAATGTCCCCTCACAATTTACACATGAAACAGCAATCTGTATACCTTTTTCTTCATTCTGTATGTCAGTGTGGACTCTGATATCATCGTGTCTTTGTCGAGACACCACAGCTGAATTTGAGGGTTGTAATCCATAGGAGGCAGAACTGCCCCGATCTCTGGATGAAGAGTATTTTAAATTGTCCTGGTCAGCTGATGCACTGTCAGTTCTATAAAGAGAAAAATATTTATTTATGTAGGAGTATAACAGGAGTGGGATTCATATTCACTTATAAATGCAACATATTTAATGACAATCCCAAACGTATTTTCCTGTGTTAAAAACGTTGTATGTCTAACCTGCTGCTTAAAAGTGACCTTAAATTCATACTGGGATTAGAATTGACTAATTATTACAGCAACATGCAAAGGAAATGCATTCTAGTGCTCCAGCGCCTTTTCTCAGGACGTTCTCAAGTCTCTTTTCAGCTAGGTGCCTATATGAGATACACAGAAAAATTACCTCCCAGAAGTGAAAAATAAAATAGAACAAGGTATAGGTATATACCACAGCTAGGCAATACAGCGCCTACCATCTGTGAAAGTTATTTCTAATCCACACATCAACATTTCCATAATATGCTATGGGCCTTATTGAGCAACATAAACCCAATTATTAGACTGAGGTGTTACTCGCATGTAACTGATAATCAATATAGGATTCCCATATTAAGGTTTTGCAAAACAAAAATTGCAAAACAATAAAACAGGCTTTACTGTGGAAAAACATGGAATGTAAATTAAGAGCTGTTATCCTTTAGAGTAAATCTTTGCAGATAAAGAGTTAAAAAAATCTGCATTGTTTAAACGACTCTCTTATCAGAAAACTGATTTATAGCTCAGAATAAACTTTTAAGGAAACAGGTGAAAATTATGAAACTAACTCTTCGCACTGGACATACCAAGTGATTTTATTTTTAAAAATACAGTAACTTTAATATACTAACTTGTGTACATGAGACTTCAGAACCAACATTCAACCAATCACTTCAAATGCATTCCTCCAAGCAATACTGGAGGGTTTACATTAAAACCAGTAAGACAATGCCCATCCAAAACAAAAATCAGCAGAATTTTGTTCAACTCAAGTATATTTGGAATCACGCTACCCAATTTATTTAAAGAGGGCTTTTCCTAAGCAACCTCCAAAGATGTACTGCTTTTATTTTAAGCTTTGTATAGTTCATTTGATTATTTAACAAAAAGCAGGACAGATCATTCCTTTTCGTTCCTGTAAATTAACTATTATTTGTGCAAGGACAAACAACTCACGTTCTTGGGGAAAAGTCTCATTTTTACTTTTCAAGAGAACACTGTGATTAGAACCAGTAGACAAATTCAGGGAAAAGGAGTTAAATACATCTCAAGGCCAAAAGGGAAAAACACAGCTGAAATTTTTGAAAAGCAGTTGTTACTTAAGCTGTCCTGAGGGCTTGCTGTTTTCAAATATAGATTGTCCTCAGTACAACTGGAAGGGTAATACCATGAGGGTTGATATTTCAAAAAAAAAAACAACCAAACCTGCAATGAAAGAACACCCCCCCATATTTTATTCTCTTGAGAATGTTAAAAGACAGCATACTATCAATCTGGGACTAGGTCTGAAAGAAGAAAATTGTGCTTTTGCCCTGTTCTCACAGTGAAAGACTGACACTAGGTCTGCTTGGCAGGTATTATTCCCGTTCGCTCCATTAGCAAATTAATCTATAGACATGCACAATAAAACATTTTCCTCAGTCAGTATTCACTGTGGCGTCACATCTACTATTTGGTCGAGCGCTTGCTTGGACTATTTTATAAAATAGACTATGCTACTCAAGAGGCAAAACCTCACTAAAAGCCTTTGCTCATGACAGTCAGCTAGGATCCCAGAAATACTTACACAAGTTGGACCTTCATCACTCACCTAAATTACATTGAAAAACAACGAAGTTCTGCACTGTACCTTCAAATGGTATGAACTTTAAGTGTGCCTACACCACCTGCAAGTTTTCCAGTCTGCTACAGGGCCCCTCGATTTTCTTCCTGTTCTGAAACCTCAGGAGACTTCCAGCTCCCTTTGAGGAACAGCAGTTTATTACAGAGGATTCAAATTATTTAAGCCTCTCAATGAAACAGACTGACAAATTTTCAATTGGTAAATTTAAGTACTGATGGGTTCTTAACAGTGTACCTCCCCAAAGAGCACTGCTTTTTTTAAGGCGATGTGCTGTAGACTGTATCATCTCCAATTGTCAAGCATGAAGTCTGAAATGCTTAAGTCTGAAGGCAAGCTGATTAAACGTACAATTTTTAAGAGTGTTCTGCATATCCTAATCAACTGAAGGACTATACATGTTCTCAGCTAACCTCACTTCCCGCAGCACAGCCTTTGAACATTTTGTAAAATTTTCCATTGTAGTAAAATACATAAGCCTATTGTTTCCCTGGGAAGAACCACACACTCACTTTGTTCTGTCTTTGAGAACAGCTTTCTGCAAGCTAATCTGTTCACACTTTATTACCCAACTAAAAGGTGAGCACAGTTTTATTAAAAATATATAACTTCTCTCCTTTGTATCAATTTGAGACAACAGTTCCCACTGCAACAAATGCATAGCTTAGATATCCAGCAGCTTCTGCCCTTCCTTTATGAGACAGAGAAAAAAACCCCACCACTTCATAGAAAGACACTGTCTCCAGAGAACTAGGTTCTGTAACCCAACTAGGTTCTATGGTCCCTATGCTTTGAAGGATTCTGAACTGAGAGAATCTTGCAGTAAGATTCACAGCAGAAGCAGAGCCCACCATCTCATGGGCCCGTGCATTTCTAGCTGTCCAGTGACGCACACCATTGCTCAGGTGGGAAGCGCATTTTGGAACTATACTGTAGCCTCCTGCACCAGCACTCTGGGGGTTTGTGGTGTGGGCTCATCAAGACCTGGGGACATGATCCTAGTACCCGCCACCCACACTCCCTTCCCGAGGGACCCAGCTGCCTGTGTAACTGCTGTGTAAACTCACAGCAAAGCACGGCCTGTGTGCACAAAAAGAAACATTTAATTCTCTATTTAATATCCGTTTCTGAAAATACATTCACGATTTTGAAAGAGAACCACTTTGAACTCAAAATGCAGCCACTCTAAGAACAGGTACTTGCCAAGGTCTCACCAATAATTACTTTCCCCCCCTCCCTCCAGCCCTTTGAGGAACACTGCAGCCGTTCCACCAGGCGATGGGAAGAACTGTATCCGGGCTACCTCAACTCACGCCTGCATTTCAGGGGGGCACTTTTGCTGTTGACACAGCAGTATTTCCATTTTTATTAGGTCGTAACAGGCAGACGGGAGGTTACGTGACAGACATAAGGCTTAGCACCATCTTTCAAAAGCAGTCTATGTAACAACAGATTTATCAGTTACATACATTGACATTGTAATAGACCTGAACAAACATTGTATACTAATAAAATCAAAAGCTACAATGTTAGCAACAGATAAGCAGGAGTACAAATACAAATGCGGTATCAGACAAAGTTGGAACGGGAAATCACAAGGATGAACATGACTATTAGTACTTTATCCTGTAGCTTCAAAAGCTTATTCGCCACTTTATGAGACACTACTCTGTGTAGTGAAAAGCTCATTGATGGAGACTACGCAAAGTATTTCAAGAGCTCACATGATAGTTTTCATCTGTGCCTGGCTCTGGGTGGAAGACTACCCTATTACCACCAACACCGGCACCGATTTTCTGCATACGCTGTTTTAGTAATATCATTTATACAGAAAAGATTGCATTCAGTTTTCTGCAGGGTGATTTTTAACCTGCCTTCATCCATCAGAAAAAGAAAATAGTTCACCCACCTAAATAAGAAGAAATGGCCACTAGTTCTCCCTAAAAAAAGCTACTTTATTTTTTTTCCAGGGACATACAAAAGGAAAGTTCGAGTTTTCCAAAAATAACTATCTCATTCCATCAAATGCATCAGCATGATTTGACTAGCCAGTCTGTGTGACTGAAGAAAGCATGTCTGAGAACTGGCTTTTAAAAAATAAAACTGTTTTTATCTAGAAAAAAGAGAAACAGGTCAATCAAAAATATATCACGTTTCTTTAGTTATATTGAAGCCTTAAGAATTTTTGTCCAAGGAACTTGCTATGAACAATCTGGTATATACTACTTATTATCTGTAGCTCTTTCAGAACCACCCTGCCATATGGATATTATTTTGAGACAAAAATCACTTAATTATTCTATTTGATTTTATTTCCAAGTACAGGATCTACATGGAAGATTTATTCTGAGACAACTCTACTGTCTGAGTTGTATTATTGTTCAAGTCAGTCAATTTTACTTGCACTATTTGCCAAGTTTATTTGCTGTAATGCAGATAAATCCTTCATTACTTAAAATCTTTATCAATAAAACATTTAAAACTTAGACTCACTGTATCCACTCAAATTAACAACTTCCCACCAAGATTCCAACCTTTCTTCCACTGGCATGCAGAGCAATGCCAGTCTTTTGCCATGCTCTTTTACCATCACTTGGTCCATCCTGCTGAGCTCACCCCAAAACCTATTTTTGTTTCTACTCCTGTGTTGAGAGAGCACGAGAGTATAAGTGACTGTTTTCTACTACTGAAATAACAACTATTTTCCTACTGCAATTCTGCCATCTCAACGGCTGGACAACTACCTGCAGTCACCATAGCTTTTCAAATCACCTCGATTCTGCATCATTCCATTCTTACACAGTAGCTCACCAATTTCCTTCTGTCCTGTGATGGATATTAGGAGGGAATGTCACGGAAATGCATAGCGTATATGCATCCTGTTCTTATTTTTCCATAGGGATCTTCTGATAGCCATTTTTGGATATAGAATATTATGCTAGCTAAATCATTGGTCCAATCTAGTATGGCTGTTCTTGTATGGAAGACTATCTGCACTCCAAGTTCCTTTTGCTTCCCACTAACACACTTTCATCTTCTTTCATCTTTCCCACATCTCATTCTCCTCTGTCTTCACGTTAAAAACAAAGGCTTTCACATCACAAACTTAGGCTCCCCTATTTTACCAAAAAACAAAAAGCCCTTTGATCTCATACCTTCCCAACTTTATCAGCATATTCAACACACTCAGATGTGAAAGGAGATCAAGAAATACTTGTTGCCAGTTCAGAACTGAACTCAGTCCTGTTCAGCACCTCCCAGGCACAGTCCACTGAATCTCTTCCCAAGGTTTCCATTGACCTCTTCACAATCGCACCTCACAACCGATACCATGTCTCATTCCCTAAGCTGCCTTCGGCATCGCAGACTATTTTTCTATCTCTCTCCCCCCCATGTATATACCTATCTCTCTCACCCTTTGCGCACTCCTCTCTCTCTCTCTCCCAACTATCCCTGAAGAGAAGGAGCAGCCTTACCAACCTTCATCCTTCATGACTCTACACACATTCTCAGGTCATTTCAGCAACATACTCAAACATCTCTATGTTGTCATCTTTCAGGTCTCTCAGGTGTACCTTGTTGTACGTGCAAACATGGAAGAAAGAGTCTCTGTCTCAACTTCCCTTATACACAGCACCCACCCTGCTTGTCTTTCAATGTGTTAATCCAGCATTATGAACAGCCAATATCCACAACAACTAGTGCTTGCCTTTTGTAAAAAACATGCCTCTGCCCTTCACAGCCATGTAAAAAGCACTGCTCTAACCATCACTTTTTTAGCCCATTTGCTCTGATGAGTTTCTTTGCTCCCTGCCAATACCTGCCATTCTGTCTTTAATTAAACACAGGGTACCTGTCCTCAATTATAAAGCATTAGCCAATACTGGCCTCCTGTTCAGGTTATAAGCTACCTGGAAGGAGAGCCATTTTTCACTGTCTTGTCTCATCGTGTCTACACCCATGGGGACTTAAGTGGTAACCTGGTTTGGCAGACACCATGCTAACAGAAATTAGCAATTCGTAACACTGACTTACATTGCATGAGACGGATACACTTCATTTTCAAGAACAAGTTTCAGTACTGAACCTAGTAAGACACTTCTGGAACTTCTCAGATACGAAAGATTTTCTTTTTCTCTTTTCCGTATACTCTCCTGCTAACCTAGATTTATGATGGGAGAGACAGAGAGATCCTGTTAATTAAAGTCTTATCTTCCTTTTCCCACTTTCACCTAAGAATAAGAAAGTCATAGTGCACCCTGCACTTGCTAACCTGCTACGCTGCACTCTCACTCCTCCTTAGTACCACCATAAGCACGTGAAACTTGCTTTGCCACCTATTTCCTATCAAAGGGAAGTACTGGCATGTTTCAGTATATAATTAGCCTTTAGTACTCTACCTAATTTACTCTGCTCACACGCAAAAAATGCACAATGACATGATTTTATTTTTTCCCCCGGAAGTCGTATCAGGGAAAAAGCAGCAAGATCTGTCAAACAAAAAGGAAAGAAAGAAAGAAGCAAAGGTCTAGAAAGCTATAAAGATTAGAAGAAGGGGGAACACAGTCTTACCAATCCTTCTCACAAAAATCTTCACTGTTCTGTCACATACATGCAACATTTACCTAAAGTGTCTGTGTTGCTGTTAATTTAGAGTCTGGCACACCTCAGTGAACTCACTAATATGCCCACATTTATCAGGACAACTTCTCCCTCTGTAATACACAGCTCTATCAATATACACACTGTAGGAAAACCAGTCCACGTGCATCTGACAGATATGACTGCATTCATGCAGGCACAAAAAGAAAAATAAAATTCTAATTACAAACTACTCTCCCTTAAAGAGCGATGTGGGCTCCAACCTTCAGTTTCACACTGTTTTCACCTCAAGTCCCAACGCTGATTAGCATTACTAAAAATGGAAAGGAATCTGGAACTAGTAATGATAGTCGATCTAGTCATTTTTACACACACAGAGATGTGCGTTTGAGAACACAATCCATCCGATCACACACCCGTGCATTAGCAGTTCCTTTTTTCCCCTTCAGGAACTTGAAACAACTACAATTACTGCAGTTTTCATTACTTTGGCCATATGCTTTCCCTCTTCCACACACTGAAGAAAGCATTTACCAGCAATATCACCTAAGGTAAACGAAACTAACAGTCAACAGAAAAGAAAGGGGAAGTAAAGAATATCTGGGTATATTTTGCCTTCTGGGGTTTGTCCAAGAGCATGTTCAAAACATTAAACGAAAAAACACCCATTGACAGTTTTATATAACAGATATGCTTTCAACCATGCATGTGAATCACTTTTAAAAATTAGTTAATGCTAAAACAACAAAGACTGATTTAATCTCTGCTTCATTCTTTACACTCTTACTGTAGACTCACGGGATCTGTATCACCAAAGCTATCTTTCTGAGATTTAAAAAAACTTGAGCATAACATATAAAGGAAAACGTGCTCTGTGTTTGGGATGTGTGAACATTTCTGATTTCTGGGCTCTCTTACCAGATTAAGAAAAAAAAAAATATTTAAAGGAAAGGATAAAGGTAAATTCTTGCAAGTGACAGGATCAGCAAAGAGGCGTTACCTACTTCTTAGCAGGAATCCTAATGATACAGTGTGATGGAAACAGAACTAGGCCTTATCCACACTATGAAGTTCCCCTAGTCTGCCACACTTTCTCTACTGCTTTCAGATTTTTGTTTTTATGGCTTTTGGGATAATTACTTTAGCAGCTTAGTTTACAGCATCTGTACTTGAGCGTTAAAGAGGCACCAAAGTACAGCATGGGGAGCAGACCAGAGTCAGACACAGAGGGAACAGACTAACTTCTTCAAGCAGCCTTATCACCGGACAAAGCATTTCTGCAGCTACAATCTTACTTTCACCCCTAACTCAACTGAATCTACTGGACACAATGCCATACCGGAAAAAGTGAGCTTCCTAGGCCCTGATAAGATGAATTTTTTAGGCTAAAAGATAGAACTTGTGACAAATTAATATAGCCAAGCAGAAAGCATTTATAGACACCACCCACTGCAAAGGCACAAGATGTACATCCAGTTTCTTCCAGGTGGTAAGGTCAAAAGTTAGGGTCCGGAATTCCAGACCGCAGCCCAGATATCTGAAGCAAGGTAGTAGTGAAGGAGTAAGAGAGAGACCAGACTTCTTAAATCCCCCCCCCAAAATCTAGACGCTATAAGATGTCACCAACAAGGTTTGCAAGTTTTTAAGTGGGGGAAAAATAATAAGTTATTTGACTGAGTAGTTCAATACAGAACTAAATAACTATGCCCCACACACCATTAAGAATCGAATAGCCTCTAGCGTTAGCCCTGGAGGCTGTGCTGCGAGCTGCTCTAGCAAAAGGACAGCTTCCTTCACAACAAATACTGAAGTTTTATCTGTGTTTCATAAGATCTACCTTCACATCCACTCAATTTTCCTAGTTCAAATCACATGCGACTGGGACTGTCATCTGTAAATACATTCCCAAGCACATGCCGCGCTGTTCTTTGCTGGAAATTTTAAAAGTAGGATCCCATACTATGTTAACATTTCAAAAACACTAAAAACACCCCAAATCTTCCACATAAAAAACAAAATTTAAGAAACATCAAATTTATTTATAATTTCTACATGACAATTTTGACTATTAAAATAGCAAAGCAGACCAGTACAGCAAATACAATGGCATCAGGTATACTGGAAGCAATTAAGACCTGAAATACACTCTCTATACTTGACTAAATAAGTCAACAGACTTTGAATTTCACTTACTAAGAGGTACCAGGTATAAACATACCTTACAACCTAATACATTCTATAAGCTCTCACCCCAGCCTACTTACAGCTCAACTACTTTCCCCAGATTAAAAAAAAAAAATTAAAATAATCCTGTACTATTTTATTAACCCTTAAAAGACTACGAGTCCTTTTGCAGCCTCCGTTCTTCTCTGATTAACTGCCAGCTGAAAAGCAGACCGAAAAAATACAGGTACGAAGCCCACCGCCAGCTCTCGGCCCCACTGCAGTCCCAAGGCTTCGGCCT
>NW_009648710.1:832414-877927 GCF_000708025.1 Charadrius vociferus | reverse complement strand
AGGGGTGCTTGGCAGCCCGGCACCCTGAGGGGCCCGAAGCCCCGGAGGCGTGAAGGGAGGCGGCTGCTCCCGGTCCCCAGCTGTGAGGGGACTCTGGAGATACACAAAACCCGACTGGGTGCGTTCCTGTCCGACCTGCTCTGGGTGACCCTGCTTTGGCAGGGGAGGTGGACGGGATGATCTCTGAAGGTCCCTTCCAACACTCACCATTCTGTGGCTCTCTGGGAGCCAGGGGATCCCAGGCGCTGGGTCCTACGGGGGCCGGGCCCCCCTGGGCACGGAGGGGACCAAGGCCCTCGGGGCGTGAGGGGAACCTGGGGCCCTTGAGCCCTGAGAGGAGCCGGGGTCCCAGGCCCCGAGCAGCGCTGGAGGGCACCTGCCCAGCTCCTGCCTCCGGTTGTTAGGAGGTGGGCATCCTCCCCGCTCCCCTCGCAGGGGGTCTGTGCTGCCCCAGGTCTTGCTGGACTGTCAGTGGGGAGCTGCATCCCTCTGAACAGGTCGGATCCTCATCCCCACATTTCTCCCTATTAGGACATATCACCCATACGTGACTGCCAGGGTGAAGTCTGATGTTTGGCAGTGGTCAGCAAAAAGCTGGCTAATCCCACACTAAAACTAAACCCCTAAGGTTTCTCCTTCTTCCTCCCAGCTGCTAAAATGCATTTCAAAAGCGGGCTAGCAAAATAGTGTCTTTCTAAGCCCGGATGACTTTTCCATGTAAAGCAGTCGCCACATTTGCTAGAGGGGCATGTGAGGCCCATTGTAGGGCAAGTGTATCTGTATACAGGAGGGCAGGCAGATCTGAGGGGAGAAAAGGTCTCCTCAACTTGGTAGATATTCTGAGTACATTTCCCAAGAAAGACATGAAGACTGTCAGACATATTTTCATTTCTCCTGCAAGACCTGGAAACTTACATTAGTTGATTTGATAAACCCAATTCCTGGCTGCAGAATATTTCCTTAATTATGAAAAATTATAATAGTTTAGTCAGATACTCAGCAGAGACACCTGGGTAGATAAAACTCTTCTTTTAATTACAATATCCTAGACTTGAGACCAGTGAAAGACTTTTAAAATTTCCCCATGCCTAATACGCCACAGTTCTGTTGGTGACTTAGCTAAGACAGATGGCATACTGCTGCCTTCCTTGAATTCGGCAGGGCAGCCATCATCCTGCTGATACGGCCTTGTTGGCTTACAGTCCATAAGCAATGCATGCAACACATGTACAGATTTCAAAATCAGTTTCGGGACCAAAAAAAAAAAAAATATTACAAGGCTTCATTGCAACATAATGCCATTTTGATGCAATATGACCCAGTGCCCATCAGGCTGCGTTTCAGCTGACATACACTTGTGTATCTTCAGTGAGTCAGTTTTGCAAAACCAATCAATTCCATGAGCCACAACAGATCTTTTTTGAGATGGACATCCAGAATTACACAATATGCAGCAAAATTAGGTTTTTATAAGTATAGCAACAACACCTGCTGCAAATTTGGTTACCCATTCCGACAAAGTCTAGGAGATCCTCTGCCCCTGGTGATGCAGCAGGTGATGATTTTTCTTTTTATTTCATGACTGAGTCGTGTCCCAGTGGTAGAACATGAATCACTTGAGGGGCAAGGTAACACTAAGAATGTATTTTTAACTACCTTTCAAATTAATTTAGCAAGGGGAAGCAAGAAAGCAAGCTGACATACTATGACCGACAACTGTCTGCATATAGCAAGAGTTTAAGGACCACTGATTTAGTGTTTGGTACAGTAAATTTTGTATCAGAAATTCTGTATTCTAGCGCTGATTTTGCTGCAGTCTGTGTGGTCTAACGCAGATCGCTCTTCTGAGTGCAGTTGTCTCCATTTGTAAAATGGATCAGTGAGGTTTAGCTTTCTAAACTGCTGTTGTGCACATCTTAAAACTGTAAAATGCTATATAGTTGCCAAATGAAAAGACATACCTGATCTGCTTCTACAACGGTGATTATATTGTGAAATTTGAATGGTGTTATAGATAATAGTTAAAATGCTCATCAAGATTTGTGAGATAGAGCAATAATTGTTCGTATAGCACTTTCTCAGTTGCAGGTTTCAATCAGCCACTTTGCAAAGATGGGTGAGGCCATTCAGACACCACTCTCTGCATGAGGAAGCCCAGGGAAGCTGAGGCCAGGATTTTCAAAACTGTCTTCTGATTTTCTGTCCTCAAGTTTGGGACTTCAGTTTTGGATACTTAGTGGCCGGCACTGACATCAGTTGGAGTTGTAGATTCTCGAGTCCTGTTAAAAAAATAAATAAAAAAGGTGTCTAAATCTGGACCCCCTCAAAATAGAAATAAATGGACTTAAAAGACCTGTCTTAAATCTCAGACAGAGTAGATGACACTCGCAGAGATGTGCCTGCCATCTCACTCCCAGGCGTATGCTCAATCCACTCCATCAAACTGTCCACATCCATCCTAATGCAGAACTCTGGAGTGACAGGCACTGTGAACCACACTTTTCCTGCTTTATAATTCATGTTAATGATTTCTCTATTTAATATATAAAAGAAAGCGGTATTAATCTGAGTGTTATTTTTAGTTGGAATAAAACGCAGATGTATATATTTAATGTGCTGAAATAGGGCGGTAAGCACCATATTGCAACTCTTACCCCTTGCCAGTTTATTTCCTTACTAAGCAGTATGTCTAAAAAAACCCATCATGTGCTGAGGATTACAAGTCAGTTTTGGCCCTTGGCTCCCCCTGATCCATAACAAAGCTACAGATTGAGAGAAAAACAATCACCAACCACGAGAGGGACAGAGATGCTTTCTCCTCTTCTGGAAATAGGACAGAAGCCAAGGAGCAAACCAGTATTTAACTAGAGCAGAGAAGTACCAGACGCCAAGATCCTGTAGCCTGCATGTTGCAGATGGATGCCTCTTAAAAATTATAAAGGATTCCTTGAATAGTTATTCCCTATACCTGCCAGTTCTACTGTTTTGATGGCAGAATCCTGTTTTTATCAGGAACCTACCAGATTTTCAGTTGAATGGCCCCGTACACTATTTTCTGGACGTAGCAAACTCGAAGCACATGTGATGTATGGCCAATCTGTGCAGGCATAGAGAGCCCAGGGTGTCCAGAACATATTGTACTTGTGGCGCAGGCAGAGCCCATCAGCGCATGCACGGTAGGTCCCTCAGTTTTCCTACTGTTTTCTTCATTAAAAATGTCGGCAGGTATAATGATCTATGGAGACTGTACTGCTGAGCAAAGATACTGTCTATCATGAACCAATGGTGCAGTCCATATTGGGACCTACCTTGTTTCATCCCAAACTGGAATTTTTCCTTATCCTATGGGGTGTATTAATTACAGAAATCCAACATACAAATATTCCTAATAGCAAGGCATATTGAATGATTCTAGGGTTTTATGTTGAAAATCTTTTTAATGCAAAAAAAGTCAATCTTGCATTTTAGAATTCCATAATAAATGCACTGTGATTTGAATACTAACAAAAATTGTCTTTTACCTTCTTTTCTTTACATAAAATACTAAGGAAAATATTCTTTTACTATTTCTGAGTATTTATAAAACCACTTTGAATGTAAGTGGGATAGCACATGGAACCATCTGCTCCATTTCCTCAAGGTCTTTTAGAGGATAACTTTTACTCAACAGCATTCCTCTACATCAGTGCAACAAATACAATACATTCACTTTATTAGAACTTGCATTTTTGCTCTACTGAATTTCTCTAAGGCTGTTACATCTTTAAGGCATTTTGCATCTCCTAGGTAAGGTAGCATTATGCACAGTGTATGAGTAAATATTTGAGTTCCTGTCAGAGACATTCCTTATAGATTTATTACATCATGGACTGCAGAAATCCTTGGTTGTGTGTATAAGCTGTTTCTTCATTTTCTGTTTATTAACAGTATGCTTTTCTGTTTATTAACTATATGCTTCCTTAAATGTCCTAGACATAGTTTACGTATTACCAGCAAGAGTCATATATAATATATAAATTGAGCACTTGCATTTAAGTGACTGGTTCCTAGACAAGTAGTCGTTGGAGTTACTTTAACCTGACAAATGCATAGCCTTCTATTTGTCATCTTGAAATATTTAGGTCTTGAAATGTCCAAGGAAAAATTGTAGAAAAGTATTTTTTTTTTTGTCAATACGATCAGCCATTACAATTACATCTGTTAAATTTCAGCCAGGCTAAAAATGGTGAGGTAGCCCTAAGCGGTAGTTTCCATGCTGGTGTTCAGGAGAGCAGGAACTGCAGCAATCCTTCCGTGAGTGTTGGAAGTCACACAGAATGCCTTAGAGGAAAGTCATAGTCTGCACGCAGTGTGTTATGTAGTTAAATTGACAGCATCATAGCAACTCGGGTAAAAAAAATTGTCAACATCTCTGAAAATCAAACCCTTCATGGAACAATCGCATGCCCGATTGGTAGCCAGTGCTGGCCGAGAATCAAGTACACTTTTACTCATGCCGAATAAAATGTGTGCCACAAGCAGCAGTTCCCTCTCTTCCGTTCAATTTGATGTACCCAAGGTCCTGCCCAAGATGTTCTGTTATCTGCAAGCCAAACAGCGTGGCTGGAGATTAGCTCATGCTGCTGCAAGAGTTGGCTGTTTTGACTGGCAGCTGTTGGGAGGTTTGTGCTGCTTGCATTATTTCTGGAGAGCCTGGGCAGAAGCTTAATGAGAAACACTGCATCCTGCAAGAGTGAAAAGCTGAATCAGGACTTACGAGCAATTGCGTATTATGAAATGCTGCACAATGCTGGAACGGAGCTGGCGTTCACTGTACTGCACTGCAGAAAAAGACAAAGGTGGAGCAAGAAGCAGTTCTCTTTTACCGTGGGTGCCAATAGTACAAGAGTATTATATAGTGAAATCCTTTTCAAAAATTAATAGTGTACTTGATGCTTCACCTTTCCGGTGAATCTGAGCATTTCCATCTGTTAAAATAACTGCTCTCTCACATAATTTTTCATGCTCTACAGACCCAAGTTTATCTCATGTTTGTTGAAGGGGTAATTTGAAAGAGGCTGCCAGGAAAGTATCAAGCCCGTAAGGCATAGTAAGCCCAGGGAAATTTGTTTGGATGGTGTAATGAATCCAACTTGTTAATTTAGCTCAGTTTGGTGCTTATTGCTGATAGTGGAGTGCTACAAAAATTAAAAGAAAACTTGGTCTAAAAGGTGCGGTACAGTTAGAAGCGAAACATACTGTAAACTCCCCCAAGGTATTTATCCTTTGATCTTCTTGAATTTAAACTGCTTTTTATAGGCTTATTTTCCTACCTGTTTTTTTTTTAATGTGTTCCAGGTTTCAACGTTACCAAGTCCTTATCTCTCTGTCTTCGCTTGAAGCCTCTGGAAAGACTTTGATGATAGCACTAGAGATGTCAGTTGGGTCATACTTCAAGTGACAGCTCGATAACCAGCCTTTATGGGAAAAAACATATTAGCAGAGCACGAAAGGGCAAACCCATGAGGCCAGACTCAGAGAGACATTTAAGCAGCAGATCCTTATCCAGCAGAGTTCACTGCTCCAACCTGGGCGGTCTTCCACGGGACTGATTTTATGTGTGAAGTACAACCAGATTATCTGCCAGTTGTGCACACATTTCTCAAGTCCCACTTGGGTTTTCTCACAGTCCTTCTGAAGGGTGTTTTTGTGGAAACTCACGAATTGAGGTGTTTGACCGCAGAGCTGGCAATGGGACCAAAAGTTATTAGCAGAGGACCCAAGGCCCACCTGCTGGCCCAGGGACCACATAACCGTAACAGACCAGCTAAAAAGGCAGTCTTTCACGCCACTGGATGTTTGCATGATAACATGCTAACAGGGTAGAAAACCACTTATCAGCAGAAAACAAATGGGGTTGGACTCCTTCCCTTATGGCGAGTGGATAAAGCCGGGGTAAACTCAGGGGCGGCAGCAGCAGAAGTTGCTCTGCTCCAGCTCAGGAGCGGCTCTTCTGCTTGGCGCTGCAGAGGACGGGCATCCCTGTGGCCGCACTCACCTGGCACTATCTAGAGCAAACCCCCAAAAAGAGGGTTCAAAGCCTCCACAGGGGAAGTTGAGGCCCCAGGCACTACTTGGTGGAAATCTCACCTGCACAGTTGTTACTGCCTGTTATTTTTGTGAGAAAGGCTGTGCCTGTGTCTAAATAATGACACAATTCAGGCTGAATCAAAGGAGAATAAATTGCCTTCTACTGCCACATACGCTCAGTGCAAAAATTTGGTATTAATTTGAGCCTGTGAAAAGCTAAGTGTGGGAGAGCTGTCTAGCGTTATGTGAAAGAGAATCTGATTTCCTAAATAACATACATGCATTGTAACCACCAAATCATCTTCCTGTAGTGCCCTATCGAAATCACTACAATTTCCAGCTTCTCTAACAACAGCCTTACAAACCACAGCTTCCTTCAGTACGCAGCTTTGACTCATCCCCAGGCCAGAATGACAAAACAGTATGTGTTCTTCTGCATCAGAAGCATACGCTATTCCTACTCAACCTGAATTCTGACTTTTTCCCAATTTGCAAGTTTTGCTTTTGCAGCCTTCATAAAGTTCTATTAATTCAGTTTTTGCGTGTTTACAGAGAAAACTCCGAGGATTTAATCAGAAACATGCAGAAGAAAGACAGCAGATCTTATCATGCGGTACTGACATGTTAACGGGGTTTTTTGTGATTTACACATAACTGGTACTCCTTAGTCCCCAATACATGTGATTTCTCCTCTAAAAAACATGTTATTCTATAAAACTCTACATATTATAAAGCTTTCTAGGCAGAAATGACATATTTCCTTATGTTTAGCACAGTAAGACCTTGATCTAGTTGGAATCTCATAGCACAACATAATGGTAATTCTAATAATTCTGCTACACAAGAGTCCAAGAGCCTGAAGTCAGTGGGAGCTTCATCATTTGAAGCAGAATGAGCCCTGAAACAGGGCACATCTCTCCTTCTCTTTCTCCCTTTCATTGTTTTTCTGGACCATAGTTTACACTATGCTTTTGCCCAGTTCCTCATAGCACAGCCGTCCTCTTCGGGACACAGCTCGCGCAGCCGATGTGCGCAGCAGCGTTACAGCCCTTTAACCCAAAGGCCTTTTAACAAATATGATCAGCCTTTCATTCAGCTAGAAAGTGATTGATAAATGACATAAATTTATTGTTGTCTTTCATGTAAGTTCCTTCAAATTCTTATTTGAGGTAATTAATTAGATTTTTTTCAGCCTATGGTTTGGAATTACTTAATTCTCTCGGTTCCTTGAACTCATTGCTCTTCATTCTTGCAGATATGGCCATCATTCAGAATGAATAAAAACAACCTTGAAGTAACCAGTAATGCACAAGGATAGTGCTTCGTCGTGGTGCTTTTTCTTGTTATTTCTGTTCACTGAATATAAAAACAGGCAATGTTTTGCTCTCTCGGCTCATTCATTCAGATGTTTTTGTAAAACACTGACACTGGAAGCTGCCCTGCATTTATTCCATGTCTGATGCGCCCATTAGTTGAACACCTACTCTCCAGATAAATGGAATTCAGCTCCAAGCGTGCAGACCCAGTCCACCAAGCCCATAATGACATGGTCACAAATCCATAAATCCTGGCTGTACGCTTCCACCAACACACAGCTGAAGAACAAGCTAAGCATTTAAATGCTGAGGAGAAAACCCACGATGAGACACAAAAGTGACACTGAGAAATGTACCGGTACAAACCAGAGCTGCACAGGTAATTGCTGTTTGGGTATAGGTACCCCTCTGAAATGCTTCTGTGTGTATGGTGTATACATACATACCTGTGTTTTTCCATACGCGCTATCTGGATCAACATAACTGATTTCCTTTAAATCTGGAATCCAAGTTGAAAAAAAAGAACATCTAAGTTTGAATGAACTATATCCTTTAAATTTTAAACTTGGTAAGATTAAAAATGACACTGAAGCAAATTATAAAGCAACCCATCATTTCTAAGACATGCTGAAATCAATTGTTCAAGGTAGATTTTTAATGTGTTTCCCTCCTCTTGCCATTCTCCGCTGCCTGTGAGTGCGCCGGCTGCAGCGTGTTGGCTCCCTGACGCCCAGGGTGCTTTCAGGGTATTCCTCCTGTAGCAGCACAGCTCTGTGCTGTGCCAAACCATGCTGTTACAGTCCAGACTACATAAACACAGACCAATACACATCGCGGAGATGCACATCAGCATCTTAAAGCAGCTTCACATGTAACTAACTGATTTTTTACATAAGTGAATAGAGAGTGATTTGCCGAAGTGACAGGGTATATGTGATGTCTTTCGGTTCCCCAAACCCTGCTTCATTACAAATCACATGCCTTAGTAAAATATGTAAATTTGATGTACATTTTTGCAAAATGCCTGCATTGATTAATTAGTTCATTTTATTTATATATCTGAATTCTTTTAGCAGGGTTCAGCTGTTCCTAGTACCCGCTGAATATTTATGGCTCTGTGTTGCACTAAGGTGGTGATTTGGAGACTATCTGGCTTCTTACACATTCCTGGGTACCAGTGGGCTCTGATTTACCCAGGGAGGGCCCCATCTCTGAGCCTTCCTGTGGCCTTCTAGCCCCAGTAGCCAAATAATAGTATATCTTACTGAGTTACTGCAGGGCTCAGACCGACATATTAATGCAAACTGGAATTGAGGATTATGCTAATATGTCAGCCTGTGCACTGGAGTGGGGAAATAGGGCAGGGAGCTGGGAACTGCGGCCTCGGCTGCTATCTCGGCACGAGCCGCAGAGCTCACGAGAGGGGCTGTAACTCCCACCTTGAATGTGAAACTTTATTATTTTATAAACTGCCCTATTTATTTCTAATTTTTGCCTGCTCGCTTGCAGCCACTTTGAAAGGGCTCTTCCCATGGTACGGAGTCCCTGTTGGACCGGGTTGCAAGGATTCTTTTCCCTCCTGTCTCAGAAGGAAGATTCTCTGGTGTGCTCAAACCCACTGCTTGCTGCCCCTTCAGCCCAGCAGTGACCACTTTTCTGTGTACCAGCTGTTTTAAACCCCAAATGATAACTTCTCTTAAGTCTGTACTGGCCAAAGTGGTTTGAGTGTACAGTGCCAGCACACGGTTAGGTTCCACCAGCCTGCTGGTGCCGCTTCTATAGCTGGGATGATGCTGCTTCCAGCGCAACCACCCTGCCACTCGCTGGGAGTCAAAGTGCCACCACTTGACCTGCACAAAGTCAGGCCCTGCCTGAGTGGAGCGCAGCCTTCATCTGCAGTGTCAGGACACACAGTCTTGGGAGGTGGTCAAGCCAAGCCACAGATCCTCCCTCACACTGCACACCTCCACATCACCAACCCCGCTACGTGGTTCCCTCTCTCCTGCCCTGCAGCGGTGGCCAACAGAGTGGTTCTGTTTCCCTCTCATTTGCACCATTATAGTTAGGCATTTTCCATGGTTTCATCTGTTTTGCTTAATATACTATCCATGAAAGACCACCATACCTGCATTCTCTGCCCCGATCCTTGAGTTTGTGAGCTTATTCTGCTCTTACCCCAGCGAGTCAGTCCCTCTTGCCATTTGGGGACTTGTCTCTTAATAACTTTTCCTGTAATGGTGTCTCCTAAATGATTAGAAAGTCCTTAAGGTCTCCAGAGCTACAGTTCACCTACACCATGCAAACACGTACTCCTTGATCTGAAATGGTCTCTTTACCAGAGATAGCAATGGCATGAGAACTCCACAAAATGCAAGCTGCAGATCTGGAGAATAAGAGGGTTTTGGACTTGGAGAGCCATGCCAAGAAGTCAAGGCAAGCCTTCGGCTACCTCCCACATGCAAAGTTTGCCTTGACTTCAGAAGTGTCCCCAGTGAAGCCACCTTTTAGTAGCCCTGCCCTCAGAGCTGTGCAAGGTCAGTTCAGAAAGTCTCCGCACAGACAGTCCGTGGTGTAGCCAGGCTGGACAGTGCAGGTGAGAGGCCAAAAATTAAACAGCACTCCTCGTTCTTAGCAGTGAGTTATGAAATACACATTCCTCGTGGGGCACTGGGAGTTGCTAAATGAGTTTCTGATAGTCTCCATAGCAATGGAAAAGCACACTAAGAAGAGAAACCACAGAGAAGATATATGCCAGAGATATGTCTCCTTGACAACAACCGAGGCATGGGACTGAGAGCGCTGCCTGCAGAAGCTAAAGCTGGATCCTCACGTCCTCCTCTTCTGAGTGAGTCAGGACGTCAGAAGGGGCTACTCAAAATAAAAGCAACGAGCACCAAAATGAGAATAGCTGGAACCACTGACACCAGGAATGAAACTACCACTGATTTACATGAATTGAAAATATATGTCTGGGTATATCGGTTCCTTTGCCTACCTATATGAATTATGTATGAGTTTTATATATTCACATGCTGCAAAGTCAAGTATGCAAAAATTATCAGGCTTACTATAGGCTGTGCAGCTGTCTCCAGTCCTCTCATTTCTTCGCCTTATGAGATTTTCCTTAATAACACGATCAAGGGAGATTTTCCTACAGGCCCCTTGCCTCGTTCAGCACACTAGGCAGATGATGCTTACGGAATTGGTGAGTCAATATTTTGTCTTTCCCTTGTTGTTCGATAGCTTGCCTCAGGCCTTCTTTATTCCATACTGTACAAATGTATTCACAAAGACAGAGTAAATTCCCTCATGACAATTTCTGCAGCAGTTATTATAGCAGCAAGGTTAAACGCTACCAACTGGAATAATGCTAAAATACCAGCAAAGGAAAAACCAAACCAAAACCCGCAACTACGAAGGCAAAAGAGCAGGCAGAAGCAAGCCAAAACCATTCTACAGCTGTGCCGCTCACCAGCTCACCTGCAGCGCTCCAGCAGCCAACTCATCCAGCTGTTACTTTTGCTCCCATTTCTCTTTCTGTTTACCCAGATTTCAGGAAGGTTTTCCAGCCCCAGAGTACCCGATGGCCCCCTCCCACCCGCTTCGCTCAGCCCTCAGCCCCTCCAGGCAGAGAGCAAGTTAGCTGTGTGCTCTGTAAAGGAGCTACATTACTTGGGGAGGTCTAAAAAATATATTCAATAAGTAATACCAAACCAAACAGGGCATCATTCAACTCGGTGCTGGGTTCTCCCAGTGAACTTTGGCACTGAGCTGCTGTACAGACTTGGGATTATAATTTAAAAACAGAGTGTAGGACCCTGGTTTATTCTTCCGTCAGATGCTGAGTATTAAGCAAAGTCCATACCATGGTTTATCGCGTCAATGGTGAAGATAAATAAAGCATGGTATTTTCAGGCACGCGGAGTACTGCAAAGCAGGAAGTTCTGTCACTTTTGTAATAAATAAAATCATAGCTGAGTTGTTTGAGGTTTTATTGAAATTAAATCCTATTGTTTCCCCCGTCTTGCTTGTAATTAAAGCAAGTAATTGCTCTTTGATTGTTTAAGTGATTTAAAATTAATTCCATTGTTATACCTTACTTCGGTTGTTAGCTGAAGGATGCAAATCTCCCAGGACAGTTGAATAGCTCCTGCCGTGTTCCTCCTCCCTCCCTCCCTCCCTCCCTCACAGCTGACTCTTCCCTGCCTTGGAGTTTTCAATATTTCCTGGAAACCAGGAGGAATCTGTGAATCTTCCTGCAGCAGCGTCAGCAAAGAGGGATTTCACTGTTTGCTACCAGCAGTCAGCCTAAAAAATTAAAGAAAGAAAATGAAGAAAAAGGGAAACCACAGTCAGAACCTGGAGCCCAGCAGGCACTAGTCTGGTGGTGACGGGTTCCCAAGACAGGAGGCTCACCGAGGAGCCCTACCTCCTTTGGGTCAGCTGCTGCTGAATCCTGGCAGGTCATTCTGGACCACAGTTTGCCCCTGTGAGAGGGAAAGGGCCACCAGGGCACGAGGATGAATTCACTGGGAGCTGGGGCTCATCCTATAGATGTAATCGCTGGTACAGCATAAAGTACAATCGCATTGACTTTGGGCTCATCCAACAAGTCCTCTGCTAGTAGTCAACGTTGTAATTCCCTTTTTATTCTCTTTCTGAGTGTATTTTTCATTTTCTGCACAAAAAAGTGGATTGGTTTTGTAGTTAGCCCAAAGCTGCCAGTACTGCCCCTGCTCCCCAAGGAAGTTTTTCTTCCAGAGACCACGATGTCATCAGTGACTTGGACCTGGCTATTCTGGACACTGTGTGCAGGCACTTGTGTGCCAAATGAAAAAGGTACAATGGCAAAATATTTCACGGGCTGCCAACAAGACAGACGGTATCGCGCAAGGTGCCTGCCTGCGCAGCCAGTTAAATGCACAGCACTTGAAGAGAGCCTCCAAACGCGTTCAGCATGAGAGCACAAACCCGGCAAGCGGGCAAGTCCCAGAAAGGACAACACATCTGAAAAATACGGGAGATTTCCTTAATGCCTTTTATCCATGTGTGCAAAGCAGACAGTCTTCATAAGCCCTGGGATAGACCTTGTTCATGTTGTGTGAGTAATACCGTTTGTCTTGTGGCAAGAAATGACTCCGTGTCCGCTTCGGTTTGACCTGGCAGCTCCCCAGCCCGGGGTTTCTTTCGCCGTTGCTGCAGCGCAGCCGCCTCTGGAGTGGGGAGCAATAGCCCAGAACATGGCTCTGCAGTTCCTGCAGCAAACCCTCAGAGGACACCTTTCCCACTCCAGGCTACAGAGGGTTGCTCAGGCCCTCCAGAGGTCAAATATTCTCCTTGAAGTTAAGGGAATCCATGCATAAAGATGGATATGGCCCGGTCTGATACAGCAATGGGGGTTGTATGTCAACTTGACTTCAGTTAAGCGACCGGCAAGCGGGACCAAGGGGGTGTAGGTCAGGAACTCTAATGTGAGCCCACAGAAACTGCCTTTTCTCCTCCCTTTCTTTTTCAGATTTTTTTTTTTTCCTTTAATTGAAACAGAAGATATGAAAGAGGAACACTAAACAAATCAACAATGAACTCCACATAAAGTAAAGTTTTCATGAATATCCCAACCTCCAGCAGTGAAAGGGATTGATATGGCAAGTATAGCAGTAGCATTAAATGCTACTCAGGCTATTGTTAACCTATCAAACAGGAGAGAAATTTGGAATACAATTGCTATGAATGCTGTTAGGCCACAGACAAATCTCTGCCATGTGTGGGAAGACTTTCACTTACGATTAAGGACTGTGGTAGAGAGAGAGAACAAAGCATTTCACTTAGCAGGGTGAAGGAACTGTGCAGGATTTTTGGCTGAAGGAACATCCCACCCCGGGAAGTCAGGCTCTCCCCTAACAGGGAGTTTGTCCCCACAGTTCTGTTCAATAGCACAGGTATGTCCCTGCAGCTCTAACACAAGTCCCTCGCTCATCTGTATGAAATCTCCATCAATTCCTGCAATATATGAGAGGTTTATTTTTACTCTAGGCCAAAAAAAACCCCCAAAGTGTCGCAGCAAAAGAGCTACAATGCTGTACTTCAGCTCCCTAATACTAGAGGAGGCTGAGAACACCACACAGCTTTGGCTGAACTCATTTAAAACAACAGCTGGATCCAAATTTTGCACATTGTTCAGATCTTTACAAAAGCCAAGCTGTAAACCTTGGAGCAGACATGTCTGTCCCAAATGTGCAGTTTCAAGTTTGGGGATGTGCCCCATCACAGAAAGACCACAAACTTGAATAGCTTCTGGTAAGATGTTAAAAGATGTGAAATGAAAAACTGAGTTGGAAAGCAAATGAACACAAGCAAGTCAATAGACTGCCTGTCAAATATAGAAGTGGTTTTCAAACTGATGATAGCTAGAAAGCTGGGCAGTAGCAATGCACACGCCGAGGACCACTCCTCATGCCAGAGGCTCTCAGCGCTGGCTGGCCCGGGGACCGTACTCCTGTTGAACTCCACCAGTTCAGCACCTCTGCCATGTATTTGTCACCTTCCCTTACCTGATTCTAGCTCTTGGTGTAGGAAATGGTCCTCTGCTCCCAGCTCACCACCAGCAGCTGAGGCTCAGGTCCTGATGGATACAGGTGGGACTGATCTTACAATGATGTCAGATGCCCCTGTCCGTCGGGAGTGGGCTTGCAAAGCAAACTCTGGCTGTCCTGGGAAAATTCAGGAATAAATCAGTGGAAAGAGATTTAAAGAACACGTTTAGGAAAGATCAAAAGAAAATGGCTGTGCTATTATTTTACCTGTCTCTTCTAGAAACCTTTCCTGACTCACTACATTTCTGTGGGTTTAAAAGCCGAGTCCTCCTTTTTCACCTCTTAAAACACCTCCTCAGTAACTTCCGTGGGGTGTGAGGGATGAGAATACTTGGAGTCTCCCTCTGATGGGAGGAGGATAAAATAATGAGATATTGTCAGAGCTCACCTGACTGCCTTCTGCTGGGCAGATGGTAAAATCACATCCCCGTACAGAACCTTTTTTTGTAAAGCACAGTACCAATATCCTGCAATATGTGCATGTGATGAGGGAAGAACAGGAAAAGACCGTGAAGGCTTTAGCATCATGTCCACCAAGGTGACACAGTCAGGGCACCCATGTCCCTGTGTCTACCCTGGCCAGGGCCACTGCAGCGCCGGTCTGTGCTGGCACACGAAACAGGGCAGCCGGTCTCAGAGAGGAAAAGGAAAACAAAACCAACAATGAAACCTTTAACCGACTTCTTTTGGTTCTGAAATGGAGTTGAGGCAAAGTTAGACTGTACCTCTGCTGTCACGGTCTCATGTCCCTGCCGTCACCCCAGCACACCGCCTGTTTGCCCCAGCTCCTCCATCCAGACCAACTCCAGCACGTGGGTATAAGGCCTGAGCCCACAGTTTTTCCCAAGCCGTGGGGAAAGCCAGCGGGCTGGAAGGGCACTGAAACACCCCACTCTGCCCACACAGGGACAGTGCATCCCACTGCCCGACAGGCACACCGAGCCGAGAAGCTGAGAAATACAAATACTGGTGCTGGCAGGGCTTGGACAGGAGCGGAGAAGTCCCACACCCTCCCCTCTCCCCACCACCCCACAGCCTGTGCAGGCAGAGGGGGAGCACAGGGGCTTTCAAGGGACAAGTTTCTACAAATCATGATCTGGACAGCAGATCCTAACGTCTCTCTTCTGAGAGGGGCTCAGCACTTCCACCGCTCTTCACCAACCTCCGTCTCCTCCTTCACCCAGCCTCGACCACGTAAACAAGGCTTTCCCACCTTCTTTTTATTTAGACCTTTTCCACTTGGTGTTTTTTCTCTGCGTCTTTCTCCTCACACCTCTCCTTTTCCACTCTCACCCAGATATTGTGCCCTGGTTTTGTTCCCGGGTGCGGCCATGACCTCATAGCTTACAGACATTAGGCAAACACATTTCTAGAAACAGCTCCAGCCGTTGAAAGCAGGAAGTGGTCAACAGCCTGGAGAAAGCTTGCCACCGGCCAGCAGGGTCATCTGCAGGTTGCCACCCACAAATACTATTACAAAGAGAGGTGGTGATCCCAAACCTGGATTTAGGTTTCTTTTGATGTCAGGAAGTGCAGATGAGGCTGTCACCCCCATCCCACTGTGCGGGACAGATCCCGGTACCGCTGTGGGGTGCTGGGGTCCCCGTGATCCCTCCTCCCGCCCGGCTGCAGCTCCCGGCGGGAAGGGGGCTCCGTTCTGCCGTGCCCGTGCAATTCTTACTATCATCAGCAGATGGCCAAATATTACCACACATTCATAACATTTACATCAAAAAGGCCACATAATTGGGTAGAAAACGCCTTTCCTTGCCAGAAGCATTTATTTATAAAATGGCATATGTACATTTGGCATTTACCTTTCTATATGCAATATTACCAAATGTGTGACAAATGTTAACACTCATTTCCTTTCCCACTCTTGACATGCTTGCTGAAGTAAAGAGCATTAAGCAAACAAGAGGCAGGATAAAGCTCTGCCCTAAACCACCTCAATATTATTTCTTATTTCAAATTTATTTTACAATAAAGAAGAAAACCCCAAGGCCTAGACTTGGCTGCCGTGGAGCCAATGTTTGCAGCAGCCGGCAGCAGGTGGCAGCGCGAAGGCGCCATCGCACAGAGCGGGAGGCAACTGGAATTTGAATGCAGAAAGTGTTTCATTAAAAACAACAAAAAAAAAGGCCCAGCGAGGGGTTGTTTTTGCAAATGCGCGGTTTTATAGTTTTAGCTGTTTTGAAGAAAAGCAGGCAAATCCGCTCTCATGCTGCCTCACGAGGATGGAGGGGCTGTAACTTCACGCTTTAACATTGCGTAACGTCTGAAAATAATCAATAGGGGCGCAGGCACTAACACGACTAATAGGAGCAAAAAGCCAAGGAAAAACCTTTCCAGCGTCACCTCGGGGCATGCCTGAGCAGACAGTTGGGCACACGACTGGGTTGATTCAGCCAGGACACATGCCAGACAGTGAAAATGAGTCGGCTGTAGCTGCAGAGGAACAGGAGCACAGGCACAGCGGGACCCGACTCTCCATCACATTTTCGGGACCGTGGCAGAAACACACACTGCATTTTGCTGCTTTGGCCAGGACTCCCAGGCCATCGCTGCTGTTGTCTGGCAGATCTGCCTCTCCAGGGACTGGTCAGGAAAAACAGCTTAGTAACTGGCTCTGCATCCTCTACTGTACATCAGTTATAGAGGACGAAGAGAGAGGAAACCACTCCATCACTCAAGCATACTTTAAGAGAACAATTTTCCTGAAACGCAGAGTTTCCAGTAGCTCGGGAATTGCCATTTAATCTTTAAGTGATTAAACATTACTCTAGGGCACCAACTGCAACCAGATCGAAATGTCTCCTTTGTTGTGTAGTACAGTATTTTACTTTTCCTTAACCTGTTTGAGCTCTGTTCCAGCTTCCCAGCTATCTGGGTAGTAATACGGGCCACCAGGAAGGTTTTTGGTGTCACTGTCACCTGCAGGAAATGCACAACTCCCCCATTCCCACACCCCACTTCATTCTTGGCTGACATTTATCAAGACTGGTGTTACTGGTGGCCCGTAACTCTCAGTTACACAAAGAATGTGGGATTGCTTTCTAAAAATGCATGATTTGTGGACCAAGCTGGCAAAGAAGGTTGCATTCATGCTGGATTTCTGCCTTTCATGCTAAATCATTAAGACTATAGGTGTGCATGCAGAGCTTTCATGCTGGCAGACAGTGCTCCCACCTCATCCCTGCCCACAGCCTAGGAGGGACATGGAGATGCTCCAGATGAGATCCTACCCTGGCTTAAATGGGGAGTGATGTTCGGAGATCACTCGCCTTGAGCAGGAGTCTGATCCTTGGCTTGGAGGCTGGAGGACTCCTCCTGGCAGCTTCCGACACGTGGCAGAAGCCCTCTCCTGCCAGCAGTGTTCAGGCCCTGGTGCTTGACGGAGACCTTCTGTCTCACAAACAGCATTGCTCCTGAAATAGCATCTGTCCTTGCAATGACACGGCTCTCCCTGCTAACCAGGCAGCGGGTTAGAGGAGATCCCAGACCTCCCCTCCCTCCCTCAGCTGCCCAGACCAAGCACCTTCCCACCCCGACAGCCCTCCCCACACACCCCCACCGCCTTCCCCTTCCCAACACCTCCTTTGCCTGTGCTCAGAGACCTGTGGCTTTGCACCACCGCTCTCCATTTTGGTTGCGCTCCCAGACATGTCCAGTCATACATGACGAGGAGATGCGAGTGCAGGAACAGGAGCTACAGTGCGCCCCTGAGGGTCTTGGGCAGACAGGAATGGGATGTGCTCCAGGAAGAACACACAGCCTCAGTCTGATTTTTCAGGTTGATCAGATTATGCCCAATTTTCTACTTTGTGCAATCTCCAGTTTTGCTCCATGTCCACATGCAACGTTTTGATCACTTTTGAGGAATATTGTTTGCACTGTCTTGGAATTCGAAAAGGATTAAAGGTGCTAATGAGGGGCTGCTGCCCCCAGCTGGGACCCTGCTGATGAAGTTCTTGTTCTGCAACAGCTCAAAAGAGAGAGCGCTGAGGGCCAGACCCGCGGCCAAGGATGGTATTAAGGCGGTGGATGCTATACTGCAGCCCCTTTCCACCCATCCACGATATCTTTGCCACCTAATCTCCAAGACCAGTCTTTCCCTTTATAGAGGCTTCTTGGAGCAGGCACTTGGCTGATCCAGGCTGGCTGTCCCTCTGCACGGCGACCATGCCAAAGAGGCTCTGTCCAACTCCGCTGCTGAGCAAAGAGCATCCCTGAACAGACAGGGACAACTTTGCTGCCGAAATAACCTCTTGTAGTAACTCCTAGGAGGAGCTGCAATACTCTGACTGTTGGAAGGCTGCAGTGGTCCCATGGGCAGATGTCACTTTGCCAGTGGCTGGGACATGCTTACAATCGCGCATCGGCCTTGACCCCTACCATTTTGGAAACCAGTCCCTAAAAGTGCTTTCTGTGTATTGTATTTGTACCTATAGTAACTCATTTCAGGATTTTCCAGCTTAAAAGGAGCCTGTCAGGGCATTGAGACTTAAAAGAATTTTTTCTTCAGCTTAACGTATTTATAGAGTTATCTGTGGCTCAGCAATCTGATTTAATCAATTTGAGCAGGTATAATTTAAGTACCAAACTTTTCAATCTGAGAAAATGACTCCCTTTGTCTTCCAAGAGCCCTGTTATGACTGAGGGTATCACTGACTTTACGACAAACATAATTCCACTCTCAGACAGCAGCAATCCGGGTAGGCACTTTTAGAAACATGCAACTCTATATATGTCAGAGAAAACAGATCATCTGAAAGTAAAATGGCTCACCAAAGAATAAACAAAGCATCCTGCCAATCTTTTGTGCACCGCATGTTCTTGGCTGCGGGCTGGGGACTTCCACAGAGGCATATTTTGAATCTGAGCCCCCTTTCTGGTGCCTGTTCCCAGACAGAGCCAACCCAGAGGGACGGGATCCGCTGTGCCGGAGGGGTGAGCCCGGGACAGGGAACACAGGCAGCCCCCGAGGCCAGTGGGGGCTTGTCACCGCTGCACGCCAGGGAGATCAGCCCTGGGGGCAGAACACCCCCATCCCCATGGACCCAAGAGCTGCCATTTTTTTTGGGTGGAAACCGCCAGGTAATCTCAGCACGTGTGCATTAATAACCGCCTGCTCCCACCCTAATCATGCCAGCCGCGAGGCGGCTGCTAAGCAACTAAACCCTGGCGAGGAGGCAGTTTTAAGATAATGCTAAATATAGACACCAGCAGGCAAGACAGAGCGAGCAGCCGTAGTGGGTGACGTCATGTTTCTTACTGCTGCCCTCCCGGCCGTCACTCACAGGCGCCTTCGATGACCGGGTGAGTTCCTCCAGGCCTCCCGGGGGACCAGCATCAGGGCAGGGACCGGCACTGCTGGCTGTCCCCGACATGCTGCTCTTGTGCGTCCCGCACGAGCTGGGCAGAGCCCCCCCAGCAGCGTCCTCAGCCGCCAGCCCTTTGGGGAGGCTGCAGGGCATCGGGTTGGCCTTCCCCTGCCCTGCCCGTGTGGGGTCCTCACCTGGCACAGGAAGGAATGGAAAGAGCGAATCCGGTCTTAAAAGGAGCAATTTGATTGAACTGACAAAGTCATGCACACAATTGGAAATGACAAATAACATCTACGACTTTGTTATAAGCCAGAGGTAGAGCACGCACATCCCTCTGTCTTTCCGGTCTGTTGTTTTCGGCAGTTGAAATCACTTTTGTAGCTAGTCTGTACCCAACTCGGTTTGCATCTGTCTTCACCCAGGGATGGAAGAGAAAATAAGCCAAAACACAGGACAAGGTGCCCATATCCTCCATGCAGCAGCGTTTGAATTTCTGGGTCCAAAAGAGAGAGGAGCACAGGAGAAGGCTTTGTGTTTTACCTGTTTGGCCACCGACACATTGCCGTCCTCTCAAGCACAGAGTCTCTCCCCACCAGCTCAGTCCTGCCCAAATTGGGCCACTACACCTTTTCTTAGAGGCACAGTGCAAACCACACCAGGGAAGTGATCCATTCAAGAATCACCTCCCTCCCGTGCCGGTTTCTTTCATTTTATTGTCCTTGAATGATGGCTGAAGCCAGTGCAGCTACCACCTGCGACCACCTCTCAGGCGTTTCTTTTGGCAGCAAGAGATGTCTTGAGCACACCCTTCCTCCACGTTCAGCAGCCCCTCTCCACCTCCCTTAACCACATCAGGGAAATTATCAGGCTGAAAAGAGTCCCCCAGCCCCCTTTCCCTGGGTCTGCTCACACAGAGCCCCGTGCCGGCCACCCCAGGTCCCAGCAGGGCACCCGTTCACCCCCGAGAGCTGTGGGCAGGGAGGGTGCGTTAGTCACAGGCATTGAGCAACAGCCTCCCCTCTCCACCACCACCTCCTCCTCCTCGAAACACCAACCGCAGGAATTCACAGAATTCACAGAATTGTTAGGGTTGGAAGGGACCTCTGGAGATCATCTAGTCCAACCCTCCTGCCAGAGCAGGGTCATCCTCCAGTCCTCAGGCACCTCACCTGTCCTCCAGGACCTTTCAAAGATAATGGAGAGAGGCCCAGCAATGACTTCCCCCAGCTCCCTCAGCACCCGAGGGTGCATCCCATCAGGCCCCATGGATTTATGTATATCCAATTTATCTAACTGATCTTTAACGTGCTCCTTGTCAACCAAGGGATAGTCTTGTTTCCCCCAGACTTTCTCTGTTACCTGCAAAGTCGGGGTCTCACAAGGACTGGCCCGAACAGTGAAGACAGAAGCAAAGAAGGCATTTAGCAACTCCGCCTTCTCTGCATCATCTGTCACCACAGCACCTGTCTCATTCAACAACGGGCCCACATTTTCCCTAGTTTTCCTTTTGTCTCCTATATACTTAAAGAAACCCTTCCTGTTGGCCTTGACATCCCTCGCCAGGTTCAATTCCAAGGCTGCCTTGGCTTTCCTTGTTTCCTCCCTGCATACCCTGACAGCATTCTTGTATTCCTCCCAAGCAGTCAGCCCCTTCTTCCACCTATTGTAAACTCCCTTCTTCCACCTGAGCCTTTTCAGAAGGTCCCTGCTCAGCCAAGCAGGTCTCCTTCTCCCCTTGCCTGATTTCTTGCTCTTTGGGATGCAAAGGAACAGGAAAGTCCAGGCAGGTGCCACCCCACATTTAAGGATGACTGTTGCTTTAAATAACGCATCTGAGAGATGTGTTTTACTCCTTGAAATACCACTTTCTTTTAAGACGAAGGCCCAAGATCACAGGGAATGGATAAATAAAGCTGCTTGAATAGAAAATCAGCAGCAGGAGCCCCCCAGTTCAAACCAGCAGAGGAGCACCCAAGCAATCAGCAGGGCCCCACACCACCCACATAGGGATGTCCCTGGGGGCTGGGCCAAGCGTAGCTCAGTGTCTCTGGTAACTCCGGCCAGCACCTTCACCGTATTTTCTTCTACATCATCTCTTCTTGTGGTAGAGCAGCGTAAAGCCCTTGGTACCAGCCTTGCAGACCTCCAGGTCTCACGGCACTTCCCTCGGAGGTACCTGTGATGGTGCTTCCCCTTCTCCCCTTACGCTGCTGTTAACGGCCCTGGGGGTGCAGCTGTCACAGCAGGTGATGTGTTTTCATCCGTAGCCCACACACATGATGTGAATTGGGTCCTCTGGTTACCCAAAATAAGTCCCAGGAGAAGGGTGCAAGGTCTGAAGCACAGCAGGCAGCACCCAGCTGGCACCATTGCACTCGCTCTTCCCAGGACTTCCCTTCCTGCACACAAAAACATATTCAAATGGAGAAAGAACAGAGCTAGAAAACAAAGTTTTGAGTTCATTGCAGAGGAAGTGGCCTCTCTGCAGCTGGGGAAAGGACCATAAATTTCCCAGCGAGCATAAGTGGGGTTGTGGGTGCACCTATGTCTTCCAAATACCAATGTCATTTTCAGTGGGAGTAAAAGCTAATTGATCTTTAACACATAGCACTTAATTTCAGTGCCTTCTGTACATCAACACTACTGTGAAACAAATACCAGATTTTACTAAAATGAGTATGTGTCAACATATTGATGACTCACACGCCCAGTTGCAAAGGGAGACTCGGAATTACTCAGAAGGATTCTGCTTCAGCACTTTCTATCCAGCAACGATAGAAATATCCCGGCTGGAGATCCCGGTGTGCCCTGGGTCTTTCTTGCTCTTGCCCTGAAGTTGAGGTCTCAGCACATTTGGAAAGAGATTTTCAGGTGAGAAATATTGTACGTGTCAGCAGCACACATGCGACATTGAAAACCTCAAGGCAGCAGCCACCACTAAACCTTTCTTCAAACCCCAATGCAGAGGCTTTGGCCAAAACAAGGTGCCTGTAAACATTTTACAGCAGGCTTTTCGTTACCCTTCCCAGGCTATCCCTGCCGCTGAAACGTGCCGGCGATGTGACAGTGTGACGAGCACTGGGAAAGCGGAGCTGCCCGGGACACACGGATGCCCAGCCTGTGGTTGCAGAATACCACAGCTCCACATACACTTGCTGCGCCTCTTTACAGCTTGCTTTGACTGAATTACCATTAAAAAGCTGAGGGTTTGATATCTCACAGCTGTGAAGTATAAAGAAGGACCTTTAAAGGTATCTTGCACCATAAATGTACTTTCCTGTGCTGGCCTATAACTAGGTGATAAATGAAGCCCAAGACACTTGAAAGAGCTTCTTAATCTTTGAAAAGCAAACCAAAGCCAATAATCCTTTGTAGTTTTATTATACCATCCATCCAATTTCTTTTGCTCTGCTTCCAAAAGTGTTTGCGGCAGATGGGCAGTCTCCGGTTTCCAGCCTGGTGGGGTTTGCTGGTGGGGTTCGTTGCACGGCCCCGCGGGCAGAGACACCGGCACTGCTGAGAAGGAGTGGAGTGAGGAGGCAGAACCAGCGTCAGCTGCCCTGGAGAAAAAGGGATGCGGAGGGACAGCTTCGGATTCAGCGAAAGGTGCCCGGACCATCGAGGCATCTCCCTTCCTAACTGTGGTCACCTGCTGCTGCAAAGACTCTCCCAGGCACCGCAGCCATGAATGCCCTTTTCCAAGAGGTAATTCAGCGTGCCAAGCAACCTCTGAACCATCTGAGCACCAGTAACTCTTAGTAAAAACTTCAGCAGTTCTGGATTTTCTGGTTTCTGTACCAAACCACCTTTCCCTGCCACAGCCCTTACTCATCCTGGGCAGCCAAAGGGCTTCTTCTGGTCTACTCTCCTATCCCTGTTTCAAGGAGTACAGGAAGAGATATGAGCTCTCCACTTGTGAGATGTTTTAAAAAAATGACTCGGCAGTGCATTGGCCGAATCCAGGCTTTTGCCAGCATCCTTCGGACCAGAACATTTTTACCTTTCAACTGTTGGTGCATGTTCAGGTCCTCAGTGGGTGAAAGAGATGGGAATACTCCTGGGACCAGTGCTCTATGTGTTTGCTAGTAAAAGGCATTGGGAGGGAGGTGAATATGAATTTAAGTAGAAAAGGGCCAGTCTGAGACCTCAGCTGTTCAGGAGCTGCAGCTCAAATCAGCTGCGACCTCTGCATCCCCACTGAGTGGTCCCCACCGCACTGGCCTCACACCTCACCAGGTTTGCAAGCCTTCTTCCTCAAGGCCAATTCTGACAAAATCTCAGATCCAAACCAGAAAATTCAGGTTGACCTTAAACTTCTACTAGATACAGCTCCACAGGCTGTCTCTCATCTCCTGGGAAATCTCCTTGCAGAGCTTTGGCAACTCTTGCAAGTCCTGGGCATCCACCCCAGCTTACAGCCATCCACAGCTCTCTGTGGACCCAAACCCAGCTGATGAAGAAGACCTACCGCCATCACAACCCCACAGTGAGGTGGGAGGAAGCTACAAAACCAAGAGCCTGTTGCTGTGCTTTATTTTCCCCCAAGGCTCCACCATGAAATCTCTTCAATAATGTTTTTATGTTTCCATCAATCTTATTTAAACTTCAGTACAAATAAATTGCAGCACATTCACAGTCTCATCACAGTGCTCTGACTCACCCAGTCCCAGCAGACATTGTATATTAAATTAATTTTGGAATGTATTCCAAAGAAATTGTTTCAGCTTCTTCAGCTAAGAACTCCCCATGCTGTATGTTAGGGCAAAGCATCACAGGATATCTAATAGGAGGACTTTAATTAGCTGGTGATTAGCCTCATTAGGACTCAGCTCATGAATAATGTAAGTCACCCTCTCCCTTGGCTCAGGAAAATGACCGCAGGAAAATGCAGCCTTGATCTGGGATTTTCTTCTCCTGTCCAGGACATGGATCCCTTGTCAGACACAGGGGTGAATTCTGCAGTTCGTTACACCCGGATAACTCTAATAAATAAAACGAACTTCAGATTTACTCTAGCATCACCCAGAGCAGAGTTAAGCCCACAGACTAAAATGTTTACCAACTAGGTGGAAAAAAAATGCCTTTTTCAGCTGTGAATTTCTGCCCCATCCAGTGCACACGGCTTCAGATACTCATGTGGGGAGCGTACAAGACAGAGGAAATTAGGGTCTGGGGTAACCAGCCCACCTGCTTAACACAAAACTTTTTGTGCTGATGGCTCAGACATATCACTTATTAAAAACATCCAGGCTTTTATTTTCCAGCTAGCTCTGGCCCTTGTGGACCACTGCCCCCGTACAGCAAGCTGCAAGCTGCTGTTTTCTCTGGGCTTGTCTTCTGGTCCCATCTTTAATGCGTAATTCGGGGTCTTGTGGGATGCAAAAAAAGAAGCCAAACAAACAAAAAATAAACAAACAAAAAACCAACCCAAACTCGGTGTTTTACGCTGCTTTGCTTTTCTGCAGCGCCAAGCGAGGCTGCGGGCAGTGTCACCCCAGAGGCCGTGGGTGGGAGGACACCTTCCCGCAGAGCCGGGGGGGTCAATGAGCTGCAGCCTGGGCAGCACTGCAACAGCACAGGGATGCCAAAGGGCCAAATATGCTTCCAAATAGGAGAAGAGAAAAAAAAAAAGTGTGCTGAAACCGAATTACTATTTGACTTACTGACAAGATAATTAGTTGTCCCACACAGCTAATTAGCAAATTCCTGAGGCTGTAGTAACCATCAGACCAAAAGCATACCAAACTCCTTGCTAATTCAGCCTTGCTGCATGTCTCCTCTGCCTCCTCTTGTTGTGCATCCTTATCTCCTTTGAGCAATGCCTGTGCAGGAATAGGAAACACCTTCACCTTCCAATTTAACTGCCTGTGCTCTGGAGTGGTTTCCAATCAGTGGACATCAAAATCAGCTTTGGATGCAGAAATCCGGTTAATGTAATCTGCCTGGCTGGTTGATTAACATCTGTGAGGTCGGTGTTAAAGGAAGAATGCCTTCAGAGAGCAGCCCGGGCTGATGGCACTAATAGTGACAATTATGCAGGCTCACGCTTTCCCTATCCCATTGCTTTCTGCTCAGGGAGCCGCCTGAGCAGCGGAGAAGCTTGTCTTCTCCCCAAAGCCTGAGCAAAGCAGCCAGGGCTTTCTCAGGGCAGAGCCCAGGCTGTGCTGAGGCAGCAGCTTTCGGCTCTGCTCCCTTAACTTCAACTGCATTTCCATTCCCAAGCAAGAGGCAGAGAGGAGCTGTGGTGACAAGGGCTTCCGAGGCAAAAGGGCTTCTCTAAGGACCTTGAAAAGCTACTGAAATACTTCCCTGTGTAGCGAACTGAACTAAATCCTCCCAGGTCCTGCCAGCAAGTTTCATCGCTTGCTTTTTGCCGGTGCTGTGGGTATGTACCTGCACCCACAAGGACTGTCGGTTGGTTCCAGCCACGGACTGACCTTTTGCTAAGCCACGCTGGTCAGTCCTGGAGAATGACTACAAGTGCTGAGGCTCTCCTAAACCACATCAGGCTGCTCAGCCAAAGCCGCTCAGTGACATCCACGTCCTGCAGCTTTCCTGGAGAAATCCAGGTCTTCCCTCATCCCCAGCAGTGTGCATGTGCAGGCTCGGGGGAGAGGGCTTGCGTGGCCTGTGCAGCCCTGGCATTGCCCCAGGATGCCCGCTCTGCCCTGCCGAGCACCATGCTGCCCTCCTGGAGCCACCAGCCAGGAGGTTTTGGGGTGGGCAGTGGTGGATTTGGCAGGGGAGGTGCTGAGCGGTGCTTCTTATGCGCAGGGCCCCAGGCATTTCTCTGCATTTCCACGTGGGGAAGGAGTTGGATCCCACCAACCTTGCACCAGCTCTGTGCAAGGGGGTGCATGTGGGGAGCCCCAGTGATGGGTTTGGGGACATCTTGAATTCATACTGGGCCAGGACACCATGGTGCCAAACTCCCCTGTCCCCACCCGGCGTCCTGGGCTCCACGAGGCAGGCACTCAGCTGCACGGACCACGAGGGTGCTGTGGCATGGCCCCGCTGGCCCTGGCTCCCCTCCGCTTCAATCCTTGGCGAGCCGAGCTGGGGTGGGGGAAACGCTGGGCTTGTGTCTGCCGGGATGCTGTGGCGGCAGCCACGGTGGCATAGGGGAGGCCAAAGAGCAAGCAGGGGGGGAAGGAGGCTAAACCCAGACCTTTGCTTCACTGCCCTTTGCAGAGTTCCCGTATCACCATCAGAACAGCACCAGGACGCTCAGGCCCTCGGGGGTTGCGTCTGCGGGATTTGCCAGGCGGGAGCACTGGGCTGCCCCTCTCGCCGCTGCTTGTCCCCAGCGCCCACTGGGATGGACTCTGCCCAATCTTTCACAGTCTCCCATGACAGCATGGGAGAGGGGTCTCACTCCTTTAGGTACTGAAAATAAAATGTAGGGTTTTAGTCCCCTGAAACCACATTTCAGTTAAGCGATAGTCATTTTGGTGCCGAGGATGTCCAGGATCGGTCCTGCTCCTGTCAGCAGCAGAGGAAAGCAGCGGGTTTGGGCAGCCTGCGCTATGAACCGCTGCGAACGCCATGGCAGCTGATACCGTCTGCCGTGATGACTCACCGCTGTTGATTTGGGCAGAGGCAAGAAAAACATCCTGAAATGCGCCAGTTCAACATTCATATTCTCAGCGAGGGCTATTAGCTCAGAGCAGGTCCCCATCGTCTCCCCCTGCCTCACCTTCTTTCAGCACAGCATCACTGAAATTTATTTTTCTATATTGGAAAAGTGATATATTGACAGCCTTATATTTGGGAACGCAGCTTATGTCACTGCCAGAGATGTCACATTCAAATGGATCACATCTGCATCAACAAAATCCCCAGCACAGTTTGTCCCTCTAATCTCCTCAGGCAATTTTTATTCCTTTTTTTCAAGGCTGCTCAAATATTGGCTTTATCGCCACGGGAAGGGTGGGAGTGACCTATAGAGCAAATGCTCATGATAGCATTTTCGCAGGGCCGTTCTCCCAAAAGAGGTGTTTAAATCAGGGTGAGCCCCCGGGGAGGTATTTCAGAGCCATGCTGCGCAGCTGCAGGCAAACCATCGGGCAGGACCACAGCCGTGATGAAGCCAAACTGAGCACCAATGGTCGGTGCTTCCCGGCTGGGGAAGGGGTCACACAGCACAAAACAACCTCACCGGGGTTCAAAACATGCCACTGCAGCGTGGGTGGCAGCTCGGCTCCAGCCTCACGCGGGAAGCAAACCTTCCGGTCGCGTTTCCTATGTCCGGCCGTGGCAGCCATGAGTATTAACTTCTATCTTTCCAATGTTTTCCTTTTTATTTTCCTTTTCAGAGGCCAAGGACCGTAGATGAGCTGTTTGGAGTCACACAAATGAAAACAAAATGCTGCTGCACTGACAGATAACCTCTACAGCTGATGGTGCCCCGGAGCTGTTAAAGCATAACCCATTTTCTTTGAGAGAAATCACACCGGTGGATTTAGTGGGGAGGGAGGGAGGGATGGGTGGGTGGATGGATGGGTGGACGGATGGAGTGAGTCATGCTTAGCTCTGGATGGTGCTCACCAGAGAGGGACCGGATATCCTAAAGTTCATTTCTGAAACCTGTTGTGCTTAGTGGTAGTATTTACCATTCAGTCCTGGGCAACACACGCAGAGTAAACACTGCATGTAAAATAGAGTGCTTACTTATTTGCTGATTGTAAACCCCATTTTTAAACCCAGGAAACTGTTAATTATGTGGCTATTGCAGTGTGCCACTGAAGCAAAGAGATAAGCCTGAGACTTTCCATCATTCAATAATTAATTCTCAAATTTACAGAAAATCTTTGTTTGTGTTGGGTCAAAACACTAAAAATAGATACTTGACTGGTCCTTTTGATTGGAAGAGAGGGATGCTGGTGTCCCGCAACACACTATGCTTGCTGCTTGAGGGCTCGGCTTGGGCTGTCAGGAGCCACCATGGTGTCCTCTTGGCCAGCACTGAGCATAGGTCAGGGTTTCCCCTTGCAGCCAGCGACCCTTCACACAGTAACAGGAATAATACATGGTAATGGGAATAATGGTAAAAATACACAGAACAAGATAAAGTAGTGCACAAGCAACATTTTCCCATCCAACACAAGTTGCCATACGACCCCCTCTATAACTCCTCTATACTTCTCCTGATTTGCATAGCCAAAAGATGGCAGCACTCTCTCACATATGTGCCACCGCAAAAGCTCCCTCTCTCCCTACAAATCCATACAAACCTGTACAAATAATCCAGCCGCGATGCACATCGGAGGGACATTTTCCCGTCTCGTCTGCTGTAGCACACCTCCAGACTAACAGCCCGGGGGCTGCAGCGGTGGCCACGCAGGCTGTGAGCGTGCAGGGCAGGGACGATGCCACTGCCCGCATACAGCACTGGCCTTGCCCCTGCCAAGCATTGCCACACGCGGGAGAAATGGCAGTAATCATTTCGCACACGTCTGCTCGTCCCCATCGGCACTGCGCGGATGCTGGGCTGTCCATCCCGGTGCTTGCTGGCTGTCAGAGAAAGGACTTGTTCTGAGGGTTGTTTGGGGGAGAAAAAAGAAAAAAAAAAAAAGCTAATAGCATCCTTTGCCAAATTTTGCGTCTGGAATGACTATTCCTTCCCTTGCTGCCCTGCCTGGTGCAGCTCCCAGCTTCTCTACCAGTTCAAGTGCTCTGGCAGAGCTCGAGCAGAGAAACTCAGCGAAAACATTCAGTCTTGATTTTTGCCTTTCCCAAGATAATAAATCCACCATGTGATTCCATCCACTTGCTGGTTTGTGGGTTTTTTTACCTACCCTGCACCTATTTTTTGTCTGACTTCGCTGAGCTCGTTTGTGTGCACCCCCCATTTGCCCGCTGTGCCCCTGCGAAGGCTCCGCTCCTGTGGGATCCTGCCAGGCTGTTGCTGCTGCCTGGGATGGCAGCCATCCCTCCTTCGCTCCTGGTGCTTTGCAAACAGATGAACCTGAGATTTGCTTTCAGTAAGTCTGATGCAAAGATTTGCTTTATAATCCCTATGAAAACAGAAGGAAGCAAGAGGGATGGAGAGCTGCGGGAAAAGTCAGATTTGCAGAGCAGATGATGGCATTTGCACGTGGGGAAAAGCTGGAGGTGACAGTCCCTCCCCACCCTGAGTGACATGGGTGTCTGCACCCAGAGGAAGCCTCTTAATATCAAGAAGCCCATCGGCAACCGGGCGTAATGGTGCAACAGGAGCCGTGCTGCGTTAGGATAATCACATCTTCAGTGCATTAAGGTCGAAGTCAGGGCTGAGTGTTTCCAGCCCCCCCAGGGGCCCGTCCGGAAGATCCGGAGAGCCTGCAGCGGGGGAAGCTACCCTGGCTCTGTGAGTCGGCTTGTGCCGAATGAAGGAGAAGAAACGTCATTTCTCTGGGTGTGATCAGCCCAATGTGCCATGCCACATCCAGGGCAGGCAGAAACTGGGGGATAAACGCTGTGGCTGCTCGGTGCTGCTGGGTCTAACAGGGCAGCGCCATGCCTGGGTCCCTGATGGGTTTCTCCTTCCCACGGGAACCTGGCCAGCGTTTGCTGTGCCACCAAGCGAGGCAACCAGGGGGGCTCCAACCCAACTTGCCCCCGGCACTTCCAGCCAAACCCCTCCTGCACACCCTGCTTCGGCCAAAAACACCATCGCGGCAGAAGCAGCAATAGTGAAAGCTGTCACTCTGCGAGCTGGGGAGGGAAAATAAATTTTCATTATGACAAATTTTTACAAAGACGGGCCTCTGAGGTGAGCTTTGTCTGCTCGGGTGGTAGCATCAACCAGAGATGCTCCTTTGCAGTGGGTTTTGGGAAGATCTGCAGCTTCTCTCCATCACCCCAGGGAGCCTCTGGCTCAGGTTTCCACAGCAGACACCCCACTGCCAGCAATATGGGAAATTTGGGAAGAGAATTAGGGGCAAAATTAATTAGTGACAGCATTCATTGGCAGCAGCAAGGTGGCCTCACCTCCAAATGCCACCCACCATGCCACAGTCTCCTCACCTGTCACGTGAGGGGAGCCCCGAGCTGGCAGCATCTTCCCGCAGGGAACCCCTGTCCTCCAGCAGCCCGCAGGAGCCAGCTTCAGTGGGAGACATTTCCCTGGGGATCTTGGCTTAAAGAAAAGGCATCAATTGTTTTCCTTAGCCTGGAAAACTTGCCATGTGCCAGCTGCTCACTAAGTCCGACTACTTTCCATCCTCTGCTCCGCGAGGGCATTGCCGCTCCAGTTGCTGCTCTCTGGCACGAGTACTCAGAGCACGGCGTGCTGAAAGCCCAGGTCCTGTCTTCACAAGACAAGGAATCTGGGATTTGGACCAACTGTAAATAAAAAATGACTGAAAACATACTGAACACGCTTCCCCTTGGTTTCCCGCAGATGCGATGAGTTTCCATTACAGCGGTCCCCAGGCCGTGGGGGCAGACGCCCTGTCTGCAGCTCCCATGCAGTCACATCCTTTCCCCTCCTTTTTCTTGGTATTTTCCATGCTGTCCGAGCAGCTCCTGGGGCTGGACACTGCCCAGGGGCCAGCATCTCCACACCGTCCCTGTGGGTGCTGCTGTCCCCAGCCGGGTGAGCAGAGCCGATGCTCCCCTTTCCGGTTGCCCACCGGAGCCCACAGGGATGCACAGCCGGGTCACCCCTGTGCCAGCCGGGCAAGCCTCACCATGGGGTAACCTTGGGGTAACCCTGGGGTAACTCCAATGCAGTGTGGAGTACCCACCAGCCTGAGAAGAAAGACATCTCCAGCAGTGGGACACCCTCTGTGACACCTGGAAGCTGCTTTTGGCAGCGTGTGAAACATCTCAGCCCCACTGATTTTGGGGCTTCCTCAAAAGTCCCTGCACTAGTCCAGCGCTGGCAGGAGTGACAAGCACGCGGCAGGCACTGTCTTACCCTCTGCAAAGCCAAGGAGAGCCCTGCGCTTCCACCCAAGCTGAATTTGGCCCGCAGCCCCCAGCGTGACCTCAGCAGCATCGCTAGGGGACGAGCAGCAACAAACATTACAGCGACCCACCGTGGAAATAGGATCTTCATCGTCTCTCTTGCAAAGCACAGAACATAACGTCTCCTGGATTTGCTTATGCTGGCAGGCATTTCTTTTGGTCTCTGCTGGTACTCGAGGATGCCCTGTCTGGGTTAACAGAAAAACCTAACACCCGGAGCTGTTTGGAAATCATGTGTTCAAAATGAGCGTACTAGAAAAACGAGAGTGCAATATTGTTTGTGTATTTGCAGATGTGCTGTGAGGAGCAGAGTGAGCATCACCGCAGTACCCATCCATAACGCATCCCTAGGGCTTCTCCGATGCCCGGCTAGTGCTGAAGTGTTAAAACAAAGCAGAGAGCTGAGCTGCTTTGCTAGGAAAAAAGACCAACAGACCAAATCTCCGCAGGATGTATACAAGCGATGGAAACTGCCTCCCTCAGATCACAGAGCAGCGTTGCTGCAACCCCAGGCATGGAGCAGCCTTTCAGGCTTTGCAGAGCAGCTCTCCGGGGGGAGGAAAGTGACACTGGGGGAACCGGCCATCGCAGGAGCCACTGCGTCGTCCCCAGGACACCCCACACTTCACCCCAGCTGATAAGCACCATGCCCTGGGCAGGAGGACACCACCAGTAACTACAGGCTCCCCGGGAACTCAGCTGCCTGGGGAGAAAGAAAGCCCGAGCAGGAAAAATTGTTATCCATGGTGGCAATCAATAACCTTCAAGAAAAGGCAGAGGCCAGTGGCAGTCATGGCTTAATAACAGTGATTTTAGGCTTTATTTTTAAACTGCTTATTTAGTATTGCGGAAGGCATTTTATGATGAAAATACGGATCTTTCTCCACTTGGCATATGGGAGCTGTGCTGTTTTATACCCTGGGCATGGCCAGGGAAGTCAGTGAAGGGGCATGAAGTAAATCAATGCAGAATCTGGCTCCATGAAAAATCTGTCATTAGCAGAGAACCCAGTTCCCCAAATCAGCTATCAGGGACAAACCATTTAACTAAATTAAATCACCGCAAAGGCAATTCAGAGAACGAGAGAGGAAACTGCTTTTGTTCTTCAGTCACCAATTCCACACTGACAATTGCATTGCATCCTTCTGGGCTTGCTCACGGGTACTCCCTGTCTCACAGGGATCTTTTCACTTTGCACATTTCCCCGTGCAGAATGACCAATTCTTTCTATTTTGCCTATACTTATCTTTCTCTTCTGGAAAGATCTTGGTCAGGTATTATTTTTAGGCTTGTTTTCCCCATCCCTGCTCTGCTGCTGCTCCTGGTTTTGTTGTACCTCTGGCTGCAATGTCTCACGTGGGGCGTCTTCTCCAAAGCACTCCTATTTGTTTTACTCCAGCCAGAAAACTAGTCCCTCACCAGCAACTAATCCTTGTACGAAAGGAAGAAAATGCTAATAAATGGTGAGCCATTCCCATTCCCACCACTCGGGAAGTCCTTGCTGTAGTCAGCTCTCTGCACCTTCGCTGCCCCGGTAGCACCACACAGGTTGGCAAGTGCAGGGCAGGTACTTGCCACAGCCCTGCCCACGTCTCCTCCTCGCTGTGTCTACCTATAGTGACTTATTTTATCTTGTCTTGGAGCCTTCATTTGGCAAAAAAGATGCCACAGGGCCAAATTCAGATCACAAAACAATTTGGATGATGGCAGAGGAAATGGAAAGTAAATAGGATAATGGTGATAATAGGAAAAAACCAACCCACCCTTTACTTTTACAAAAGAACAAACCAAAACAAACCACAAAAAAACCCACAACCAACCAACCAAAAAGAAACACATCAATTTCAAGGTGAAATACAGGGCCACGTTTAGCACCAACTTCCACACTTGGTTTCTCAGACCCATGGAGACCAGGGAGGGGAAGCAGATTTCATCAAAACTGCCGTAATCCACATAGCTCTGAATTAGGACATTTCAGAGTCTGTTTTGCATCAAATGCGTTGGCGGAGTTTTGAAAGCTGAGGCTCATATAGAACCAAACTTACTGCCCAAGTGGGATTTTCTCTCCCAAACTATGGAAACCCATAAAATAGGGGCAGTAGCTGGATTTCCACCCAGCTGAGGGCCACCCCCAGCCCTGCGGCCCCACTCAAACACCAACAAAGCCCACGGGATTTCGACTGCCCTTGGACCAAACCTTGTGCAAGGACCAGGGATGCTCCGAGTCCGACCCTGCTCTTTCGGAGTTACCTTCACAGCCTGATCCCAACCCCACAGCATCGGTCCAGCTGCCACATCATCACTCTAAATGGTCGTAATTATTGATGATGACAAGATCCAAGCTGAAGACAGTCTCATTTCAGCGGTGGGAGCTGTGATTCATCCCCTACGGCCTATAGCTTGTACAACATATGGCAAAGCTTTTTTAGAAATCCGGGATGGAGAGAGGGAGAGACAGCACGTGCCAAACCAGGGAGCATGGCAAGGCGCCCGTCTGGTAACAAAGTCAGCACGTGGCTGCAGATCAGCCCCTGCATCCCTCTGCGCCTGGAAGAGACACGTGGAGCCCAGGAAAGCCACTGCGGCTGCTCTCCATCCTGGCATCCCGCGCTCCTGCTGTCTCACCCGTGTGACCTGCACTACTGGTGCTCAGTCTGTTTCGTTTTGTAATGGTGAATCCAAGCCAGAAGAAACCAACAGCAAACTGCCTATCTCTTGCCAAATCCAAAGAGATCAGATTCCACCTTGCAAAAAGTATTTGGGTGGCTCCTTCTTCTGTCCTGGATGGTCTCACTTCTCCTGAGATGCCGACAGGGTGATTTAGCCCAAACTACAGACAGACTGTAGTTTCAACCACACAAATGTAAATCTAGAAGCAATTCCACTGCCATTAATGGTGGTGTTCTGGGTTCATTCCAGCACACTGCAAACCTGGCCCAGGACACAGGCAGAGACAGATGAATTATCAATATATCATTGCGTCCTCCTTTTCCTCTTTTTTTGAAGCAATTCAGGAACAACATACCCAGCAGCTTCTTCTGGGGACCATGTTTGGAACACGTATGGCTCTGGGTCAGCATCGCCACTGTGGCACCCAGGTGAGCTCAAATGCAACACCAACATAAGCCCATAGGCTGGGGCAAATCCCATTTAAATGGAACCACATTGCATTCAGGACTAAGTCATTTAAAGAAAATCGCAAAAAATGTAACCAGGAGTACAGATGTTCAATAAATCATTGGTGATGGCTGAAACCAACCCTGTGGTTGTGGAAGTGGCACTCAATTAGCATTCTTATTGCAGAGTCCCACGCTGATCGCTCAAAATCATATTCAAAAAGTGGCCAGAGGAAATCATACTGATGCCAGAGATTGCCAGAGACACAGCAGAGATGTGCTGCGCTATCTGCATGACGATAACTTGCAATACAATATCCTACAACAGCCACAGCCTTTCCAAGAAGACTCAGCCCTGTGACAGCAGACCCCCACGCAGAGCAAGCAGCCGCCCTGCCCCAGCACAGCTCTCGCCCAAAGCAGGGCCCGGAGAAACTGTTGGAGATCATGCAGACTGGATTCCTGATTTATCGGGCCAAGTTTCAATCCCTGAAGCATGCGATGTAAAACCTGTTACGCAGTTCTGCAGCACTGCCTGGGACTCCAGGAGGCACCAGAGGTGCAGACCCCCAGCACTGGTTTTCCCAGGGCGATGACCCCATAGAGGCTAGTTTATTTCTCAGGCTCTTTCCCATCTTTTAATCAAATCCAACATCAGTTTGGGTTTGATGAAGCTGTGTGTGAGATTGTCTCTGCTTCGCTTCCTAGAATGGACACATGCAAGACAGACCTTCACCATGCTGGAGGGGACACAGGAGACCAGTGACCAACATAAGCTGCCCCAGAAAGCTGGTCCTTGAGCTCCCAGAAGCAATGAAAGGCTGAGCCTGGACAGGGCTGGGATGGATCCTCGGCAGACCCCAGCACGCTCCCAGGCGGGTGCCAACTGCCCCGGCCCCTGGAGCTCCGCGTCTGGCTCCCTTGTCACCTACTTTAGAAACCTCTTGCACATCTCAGAGGTAACGCTGCCATCCCACAGCTCCCCCCCAAATCAGAAAACAGGTCAGAGTCCCCAACACGCTCAAGCCGCTCGGTGACATTTCAGGGAGCCTGAGCAAGCACCATCGCTAAACCCACTAAATCAGTGTTTGTCCACTAAATCAGTGGGGCTTTAAGCACACGTTGAGGGCCTCGGGGCAGACAGGCGTATGTGTAAAGCCTCCATTTAAAATTAAAGATCCTCCGAAGTGAGTGGCTAAGCTACAGGTTAAAATAATTTAAATTACGTGGCTCCTGCTCCCATGTACAACCTGCCTCATGCATCAAAGCTCTGCACGCCAAAACACTCAGCTGCAAGACAGGGAGGGCTGAGATGTGGCCAGGCTCTGCCCCCACACAAGCCCAGCTCCAAAAATCGGCAAAGACCTGTTATTTTCAGCAGGTTTCAGCAGATCCGCAATAACAGGCATGGGATTGGGGGGGAAAAAAAAAAAAAAAGAAAAAAAAAAAGAAAAGCCCAGCTCAGTGTGCAAAACTAATCTAATCAGGGGATGTCTCGGTCTCCCAGCAGAGCCGAGCCACACAAATAGCTGCTTATCTACGGGGCTGATTCCAGCACCTCACTGATCCCAAAATCCCCATAAACAGAATTACCCCCAAACCTGTAAATATACTCAGTGCTGCCAAAAGCCCTTATTGACTATTGGGCTTTTTTTTTTTTCTATAAGCCATTCTCAGCAGAGCACAGAGCGCTCGTCCTTCAGCTCAGCCAGCTAATCAGGCTAATGAGGCGATACGCACCGCAACTTCCCGTGGTATATAATCAGCCTGAAATTAGGTTTTCATGTAAATCTTACCAAATATGTCACTTGAAACTTCAAAATGATGTAATTGGGCTCTGCTGCAGAAGAAATGTCCATGGGCAAGACCTCAGTGCTGGTTGCTCTGCACGGGGTGGGAGAAAAGGAGAACGAGGTGTGGGACTTGCAGAAAACGCGTGTGTGTGTTTGTACCTGAAATTACTGATATAATAGTAATGCAATACATAAATGTATATGTGTGTGTTTATATATGGTTTAACATGTATATATAATGAATATATATAGGTATGTGTATGTAGATATGGTTAAATGTTTTCACTAGGCTTGCTGGAGACAGAACATTTGCAGGATGCTCCAGAGAAGTCAAGTTTTAAAAATGCAGCCCAGGGAAAACCAACAAATGGAAAACAGGAGGGACATAATCCTCCTTTGACTTGCATTTGGTACCCTTGAGTTAACATACCTGCCAGACTAGGAAGGTGTTGTTTAAAGTCACACTTCAGGTGGTTTTCGGAGGCAGGAGTTCCACAAATGTAAGGGAAAATATATTTCAACTCGTCAATAAAGGTACCGTTATAAAACAAGCACACTGCCTCCATCTGCGGTGGGGTTCAGACAGCCCAGATGGTGCATTTGGCCTCTTCCAAAAATAAACTTGACTGTTCTCCTCCCTTAGGACTCTGCATTTCCCTGTGTAGGGGGCAGCTGTCACAAAGGTCATTTTCTTCAACAGCTTAACGAGGTCTGTGGCAAAGACAAAGAACAGGGCTTTGGGATGTGCTGTCCTGGCAACCCAGACACAGGGGTGACGGTCACTCTCTCCATGAGCCACAACCCAACTCTGTGACCATCCTGCACATGAAAACACCCCCCACCCCCTGCCCCAGCCTCCCGTCCTCTTCTTCTTCTCTTTTGCAACACATACCATCTGGGGAGGGATCCCCTTCCCCTGCTTGTGAGAAGAATTTCAACAAATTTCTAATAAGGAAGAAGTGTTAAGCATGTTGTATCTAAAAATGTCCATAAAAAAAGGCAATATATCCTTTGAAAATACATAGATACCAAATCCGTTGCATTAGGGTGCAGCCAGTTGGCATATGCCATTAATTGTGTAGGTTCCCTTAGCGAGCACAGACAAGGCTGCTGCCACTGCTGGAAAATTCAGACATATCCCCCAAATGGCATATTAATAATGAGATCTTTCAGAGGAGGATCCATGACTCATCCAAGAAGAAAAATGGGTCATTCACTGCACTGAGCCGTCTGAACAAAACAGCAGCTTTTTTGGGGGTTGCTCAGTTTAAACCAGAAAAATTGAGAAAGTAATGCGAGAGAGGATGTGGTGGCTGTAGCTGCCAGATAATATGAGCACTCAGAGTCACCACTGGCATTTTAAAGTTAGAAACCCCACCCTGACAGGCATTTTGTGCCTCGTATGGTTGTACGCTATAACCAAGAGTGGAAGAAACTGCGAGCATCCTTCACCACTGCCTCACCCCGCTCCACCCAAAGCCACAAACTCACCAGTCCTTCCCCAAAAGTCACATTCCAGGGGGGGTGCCCAGGGTTGAAGGGACCAAACCCACCAGTGCTAGGATGCTTCGGGAGCCTGATGGCTATTGCCCTGGCAGTCGTCCCCACAAGGGGCTTCCCCGCAGATGCAGGGAGCACCCGGGGGCCAGGATAATGTGCAATGAAGGATGGATTTACTGTAGACGTAGAATACACCCAAAAATGTCAAATCCAAGCAAGGATTTTCGGTGCCCTGCCTGCGTTACTGCCAGAGCAGGAGCTGCTCCGTGTTACCTGTGTGGTTATGGGGCGCAGGGCAATAATTAATGCCAAAACCCCAATCAGGCCAGGTGTACATGGGGGATTGGAGGGGTCATGTGCAAAGCGACACACAGCAACCCTGGGCAGGTACAGCAGGTCACTCGATGGAGTCAATGCAGAAAAAAGGGCAGGTTACAAAGCTGGCATTTAAGATTTCATTAGAGCAGCTAATCTTATTGCTGTTACCAATTTGTAATCGCTTTCACCACCCAGCTAAATCCAGGGTAACTATACATATTAGGTGAATACATTCATCATTTGCATTCAGCTTTTACTTTGGACCGTGACTTCGTGTGATGCTTTGGAGATTAATAAAGGCCACAGCCCATTCCTGCGAGCACTCACCCTCCACACTGATGAAATACCACATTTAATTGCTTTAACTCTCACTTCTGCCATTTCCTTCCCCTCCCTCTGCCTGTGACCTTCACGGTCGGTGTCCGCTGGGTGCAACCCATGGCTGATGGTGGGAGGACAGAGGAGGTTGGCTGTGATGGAGGAGATGAGGTCCAGCAGCCCCCATGCTCCACATGGCCACCAGTGGCAGCACTGATGGGCAGACCGGGAACCTGCGAAGGTGCTAGATCCTCACGTGGACAAGCTGCACAAAACAGATCTATCTGCAGACCTGCCATGATGTCCTGCCTCCTAATTTAATTATCTCAACAAGGTAAAAGAGGAATTAGTGGCAAGTGGATTTTCGCTGCTAAATAAATACTTGACAATTAACGCTGAGCTCTTAAACCACTGCTGGATTGTGGGTCAGTTGACTTTTGGGAACCCATGGCCATCGAGTCTAAACAGCATCCAAATGAAATTAATGTTATCTTCAGTATATATAAAAAAAGAACCCTTCCCTATCCTCTTCTACAGCCATCTCTGAAAATTCAAGCCAGCTCTGCAGCACCGTCCTTTCCCAGTGCTCTGCAGGAGTCCCAGCTTTGCAATAGCAAAAATTAGAAAACATTTAATCTAAGATGGCTTTTCCCCAAACCTCAAAGTCTCCGCACGCTCTGGAAACAGAAGGGGGCAGTTCTTCCCCCGGGGAGCAGTATGGCCCCTCCAGCCCCGCTCTCTCCCCTCCTCTCCCAATCACACGGGGAGAAGGCGATTCCTCAAACTACTTTCAAGTTAAACCTCTTTGCCTTCCTATCCCATGGCAGATTTCTGAGCACAGCCAAAAGAGGATATTTTGAGTCCCCTCCACACTGCAGAGGCACAAGAAGAAAGCTTCTCCTGCAAGCCTTCCCCTATGCCATCCTTAGCAAGGTCTCCCACAGCAATTCACTCGGATTTTGTGTTATCCCAAGCAACTGCACGAGTACAGATGGGTGTCAGAGGGGATGAGCAGAGCAAGCACACGCTTCCTAGGCCAGGGATGATGTTACTGGTTTCCCGCAGGAGGGATGCAGTTGTAACACACACCACTCTCCAGCAAAGTTCCCATTCGGAAATCTGCTTAATCACAGCGCCGGTCTCCGCCATACAGCTCTGACAACGCTCCATCGGCCTGCTGACAAAGGGCTGCACAAACGATGCAATCAACAGCACAGCATAATTGTCAAGAAATACAAAATGAGCAAATATCTAGTTGCCATGGCAACCCCAAGAGCTGGACTAGACTTTTTTTGCAGATTACCAACATTTTGCCGATGCAGCAGGAGCGTGGCACCCAGGACATGACTCGGGCACACCAGTCCGGTGTTGCTGAGGAGCATCAGCTCTTGCGGCAATCTGCCCAAAAACGCTCCACCCCGGCCAACTGCCTGCAGGGGATTCATGCCCACGGTACGAGCCGTGGTTCGTTCCTCTCTCACGTCACCTGCGCTTTGGGTCTGTGCCCTCCAAGGCTGACGGGTTTTACGAGCAGAAACCGCAGCGGGGATTGCTCTCTCGTTACATCTGCGCTTTACGTCTGATCGGCAGCGTCTTTGACGGTTTGCACCCAGGAATGCGAGTTTCCAGCCAAGTTACCAGGCGCCCCCGCAAAGCAAAATCAGTCCATAAAAATCCCAGTCACTCTTTTAAGGTGGCTGTGCCCCAGAGCCCTGCGCCAAAGGGGGACGGGGCTGCTGACCCACAGACCACCACTCCCCATCGAGGCAGTATCCGCAGGAAGACTGGAAATCCTTGGCCACAAAACACAGGGAGACTTTTGGGGTACTGATGAGGAGCAATCGACAGCAAAACGTGCCCTGGTGCTGGGGTGAGGCAGCCCCTGTGCTGAGCCAGCCCCGTCCCAGCGTCCCCCCGGCTGGAGGAGCCCCCAGCAGCAATGAGACTCTCCCGGAGGAAAACAGGCACTGCTTGAAGCTCCACTCTGCTTTTGCAATTAATTAAGGTGCCATCACATGCCAGCAGCTTGCATGGTTTATAAACGTGCCTTTGCTCACATCTCTGGCCCCTCTCTTGACGGCCATCTCAGCCAGCCCCTGCCTGCCCAAGGGATGTCCCTAAAACAGGGTTTGTCACCTGGTGGGCGAGAGCCCGTCAGCACATTATAAACATATTTGGTTTTATGTAAAGTCCGCAGAATCAGGTGCCAGGCATTTAACAACAGCCAGCACACCTCACCTTTCAAACCACCCAATATTTATACAGCTGATTGGTTAATAATGGTTCACTCACCACTCCTAACTATACATATGCATCTAAGCTCATGGTTAAAACATTTAGGGAGGTACCCAATTAGCATGCTCATCATTCACAAAAGGGTGTGCATTTCAGCATTATAATTACCCAAGGGTAGTTTGGGATACACTTTTAGCTCAAATTTGGTCCAGAAGTTATATTTTTGCTGTCTAAGCCAGCAACTGCAGAAGAACACATAAGACATATTGTTTTGTTTCGCGTGCTATTCAAGGTTGGGTAAGTTCCTTGATGCTTCAACCATGTCCCTGACTGAAACTTCTTGATAAACTTTTAACTTTGTTTTTTTCAACATGATGAGGGACTCAGCCGTACCCAGAAGGAGATGCGTTTCCCAGCAGGTTTGTCCCCGCTGTCTCCCACCATCCCGCTCATTCCCTGGCCGTGGCAGGCAGCAGCTGGTGCCAGGCGGGATGGGACCCCCTCAGAACAGGAGGAACATCTTGTTTAAGCCAATGTCCGCTGGGACCTGCACAGCACAGGGGCAAATCCCGCTCACCTTCTTCGTGCCTCACTGCCTGCAGCACGTATTTGGGATGCACCAAAGCTGGGGGGTTTCAGGCTAACACCATCGCATAGACAGGTAACATCATTTATCATATGGTTTTGTGGTTGTTTTTTTTTGGGGTTGGTGATGGACCTCACTGCCACAGCCAGTAAATGTCTATAATTTACTCATTGAGATGCTGGAAACTTTTTTTTTGGCCCTGAGATATTTTTGTTTGTTGTCAAAGGGAACTGCTCTGCAGCATCCTCGCCCTGGGGCAGGAGCTGCTTGGCTGGGCAGGGGATTAAACCCAAGGGAAACTGGGTGGGGGGGCAAGAGGAGATGCACGACAAAAAGCTCACGGTTCAGCTGTGCAGACCTTACCCTCCCAGTTATTTTCAGAGAAAAAAAAAATATCTTACTGAATTAATAGAGGAAAGGCCAGCTCAGCCCAGCCCAGCCAGCAGGGCTGGAGGAAAATCTCCACCACAGCACTTGCCTTTGCAGCTCCCTTCTCTGGACATCCAGCAGCATGGTTCAGGAAATAAAGAATAATATTAGTAGGGGAAAAAAAAGGAATCAAAAGGCAAATGGTTTAGGCAGCTCCCCCCCCCCAACCTGCCACGCCAGGGCCACCCTGCCCAGCACTGGGGGCAATATTTTCTCTACAGACCAAGAAATGGTGTATAGGAGGATAAAGACATTTGTCACCAAGAGACCATTATTTTTGTTGACTCCCAGGCTACATCATACACTGTTCATGCTTACCCGACTCTCACACGTTACAAAGGAATATGTTCAGCTCCTAAAAATCTCAGAGATGTAAAAGGATCCTCCGGCATCAGTTGCTTGCAGGTGACATGCAGAAGTATGGGAGTCCTGCTACTGCCAGGTTTCCCACTGTCTGCACCCTATGGCAAGGCAGGACAGAGAAATTAAAGATAAGAGGGGAATTCGGGGTTATGGGACAAGGAATACAGAAAGATAAAATAAAAAAGTTCAGCCTGAAGAGCTGTAGCTCCTCCCGGTCACCCAAAGCCCGGGACCGTCCGTGCCAAGGGAAAGGGCACATCCAATCTTCCACCGAGCACTGACCTTGCCAGATCTACTAAAAGTTCATTAGGGAGGTGAAAACTCCCGTTGTTTTCTGAATTTTATTTGATTACTGTGAAACAGAAGACGCTAGCAAGGAGAGAGGGTTGTTTTTTAAGTAAGGATCCTGGAGCCTGGGGAGAAAGACAGAGGGCGGTTGCAAAACAAAGCTCCTGTTAACTTTGGTCCTGACTTTCAGGTCACGCATGTTCAGTTCTTTTTACCTGGAAATGAAGATGTTAATTGGAGCCGACAGCCTTCATAGGTTTCCCCATTAGCAATATTTTTAGCCGCAGTAGGGCCCAAGTCTTCAAACGCTTTCCCAAGGGAAGGTTTTAACCTTTCTTTTGAAACATCTCATGCCACTGGCAGGGAAAAAAAAGAGGTTTTTTGGCTCGAGGCGTACCGAGCCCCAGCAGTGAGGAAATCCCGGCTCCTCTGAGCGGGGGACACGGGAGAAGCAGAGAAAAGAAACTGGGAAGAAGTAGCCTGGAGCCCGGAGCAGAGCTTGGCACTGCGCGGCAGCATCACCCAGTGGGGCGGCCACCCCTCCGGCACCCCGACCCTTCCCATTTGGGTGACGGGCTCCGGGCACAGCTCTGCAGGGTGTGCTGGCTCCCGTCCCCCGCGGTGTGGCTGATTTCCATTACGGTGATGGAACCATGCTTCAGCCCCAGGAGCCAGTCAGACACGTGTCCCACGCCACACAGATGCCCGACCCTCCTTGTGCCAGCAGCAGGCACAGCCGGGCACATCCATGGATGGCTTCTAGGGCAGCAATTAAAATGGCTCCTCAAGCCCTTTTTCTGCCACAGATCGGATCCTACACATCAACATTTTATTAGCTTGTTGGATCCAAGAACATTTGGGGTTTTTACAGCTGGTTTCTTTGCATACAGTTATCATCTATGTGTAATTTACTGTTTTCAGATGAAGCAAAAGCCTCAAAAAACCACATTCAACACTGTCACCTGCCCAGGACTGAAAATTATGCAACATGCTTAATTTCCATATAAATATATGGAAAATGTGTTTTTATATATATATATATAAATATAAATTTGGTAAAATAATATCTTCTCATTTATATATATTATTCTTTTTTATATTATATTAAAAATATTTAGATATAAATACATAATAAGGGATGACAGTATTTCCTTTAGAAACCTGCTCCAACACACAGTCCACTTACAACACCACCATTACCCCCACCGAGTTTTGCAGCTTCTCTCCAGCTGGAAATGTATTTTAGCCGAAAGCCGTGCTGACACCCGAGGAAGCGGTTATACACTCCCAGCGGAGCCTTCATTATTTACCTCATTGTATCCAGTGTAATTGCTCTGGAAAGTCTTCGTTTTGAAATTTTATGTTTCCAAGACAGTGACATCAAGGGAGACCAGACAATTTTATGAGGATGGTTTTACTCATCTTTGCAGGCAGTGGCCAAGGGCTGTCCCGGCTGCTTTGGTGCCATGAGACCCCAGGGCTTTGCCAGAACGGGGCAAAAGGGACACATCGCTCCCAGGAGAGGGCAAGGGGCCGGAGAGGGATGCAGCCCCCTCTGCATGGGGCTTCTTGCAAAGCCACCTGGATGCCACAGGGCTGTGCGGGACTGGGGAAAGGGGCAGGGGGGGTCACCCTGCAGGGAACACTGGATTTACTGCATTTGGCAGAAAAGGAGAAGCATGTTTTTGCCTCCATAGCACTGCCCTTCCCTTGGGCACTGGCACCACCACAGCCCCACTTACACCCAGTCCTCGCAAATTCCTCCACGTGCAAGTAGGAGGGTCCCATCTCCCACTGAGCACCCAAAACAAGGCACACTGGGGCTGCCGCAACAACACACACCTCCCCAAAAAATTATTTACCTGGTAGATAAAAGTACCTCTGTAGTGCCAGTGCAGAACAGGAGAACATCAGCAACGGTTGCAGGAAAAAGCACCATCCCAGTAGAAAACAGAGCTGCACCAAGAGCTGTGAGCTCTCCCCACCCAGGAAAGGTTTGTGAGGGTGGGCTGACCCCCAGCTGGTGTGCATCAGCCCTTCACCCACCTTCCTTCCTAACTCGCTCAGCCCAAAGCAGCCAGGGCCAAACCCTGCCCACCTGCAGCGGGCATGGATGCTGCGATGCTGCAGGGCGCTAAGCAGCCCCATACACCCCGTGTGTGATGTGAGACTCCACGTCCCCCGGGAGTTGCTGCTACTCGAGCACTAGAAAGACAGAGGAGCCTCCACCTGCTGTTTGCCCTTTATTGTAGCGGAGAGAAAAATAACGCACACAAGAGGCATTTTGCATAACTTAACAGAAATAACACTTTTCTTCCACTCTTCACGGATCAATGGGCAAAATAATTTCCTACACAGAGCTATTTTTTTTGTGCTAACAGTTTGGTGTATTGATAAAATCACGGGTTTCCTCTAATACGCTGCAATAGTTGATCTGGAACCCAAAGCTCAGGCTTGGGGACTCCTTTGCTGTTTAACACAGCTCCCGTCGCCGTTTGCCTATGGGGAGGGTGAGTGCTGGGTTGGTCCCTGCAGCGCTCCCAGGAGGAATTTTCACAGCCGGGGTCTGACTGGGAATGCTGAGCAGCTCTGCGGCTCTCACCACCCGTGCCACGTCCCGGCCGCTCTTTTTTTCTGGAGAGGTGACCCAAAATGAGGGGGGCGCGGGCAGCCTCAGTCCAGGGCCAGCGAGGGGATCTTGCAGACGAAGGGGAAGGCTCTGCCACAGGCGTTGTCATTCCAGGAGCGCAGTGCTACCTCCCAAAAACACAAAGCGTTAGCCAGAAAAAGGGCACCAGGAGGTAACCATGCACCGCCCTCAGGACTGGGACCTCCTGCCGTTGCAGGAGGCTTTCCCTGGATGTGCTCCCATTTGGGCTGCTGCCAGCCATGCCCCCTCTCAGAATCCCCATGCCTGTCCTGGGGATGCTGATGGGGAAGCCTGGCCCCAGCGCAAACACAGGAGCAGGGAGGCTGCTGCAAACGCATCCCCGTACCACACAAAATATCACCAGGTCACCCGTGGATGTGGTGGTCAGGTATGTCCATGAGGTCTGGATACACCTGAGTGGTCTCACTGGCAATGAGGGTGGGAGGTGAGATTTTTGCACAAGCAGGAACTCCCCTGCTTCAGCAAGAACCCTCTGGTTGCAGTTAGGGAGGGGAAAGCTGGCAAACCAAAGGGTGTTTCCAGGGGCTGCATGTGGGAGGGGAAATCAGAAACTTTGACCTTTGGCTAAATTCAGTAATTCTTCAAAGTGGGTGATGCTGTCCTCCTGCTACTGCTATGGGAGAGTGAGATGGGCTGTGA
>NW_009648710.1:824588-832372 GCF_000708025.1 Charadrius vociferus | reverse complement strand
AAGAGGAAACAAATCCTTTCTCTACAAAGAAAAAAGAAAATAATAATAAAAAATGAAAATGCAAATCCTCAGCCTGCCAGCAACCTCTTCAGAAAAGCACAAGCCACAGTGGATTGAATTTATTGACATGCAAATAAGAGCGAAGGTGCCCCGGATGCCCGGCGCGCACTCACCACTGCTGTGCCTGTACCAGATCTGCACACAGTCCTCCTCCTCTGGGATGGAGTGGATCCCATCGTCGGGCTGACTGCCGTCCCAGTAGTGGTAGTCATAGGAGGAGCCGTCTGTCCACTCAAAGTGACCCTCCTGGCGTGGGGCGAGTGGAGAGCGGCCGCAATTGCAGAGCTGCGTTTGCTAGGGGAGGTCTCACTCCCGTGCAGACCCCATCCCCGTCCCCATCCCCATCCCTGGTGCCACACAGCCCGGGGATACAGGGCAAGACTCTCACCACTCAGCAAAGGCCAATCAGCAGGTTTGGGTTTTACAGCCGAAAACTTACCCTGGAAAGCCCCAGCATTTGCAGCATTCGCACCAGGGGAGACCCAGAAATTAAACTCATATATTTTTTAACACACCCACCCAATTCTGTGTTCCTTTTTCTTTTCCATTCCTTTCCCAAGATCTACAAAAAAATTTGCTGGCATGGGACTGTTCTCCTGATGCTCTCAATTTTTCTTTATTACATATTAGACTATATATTTCCAACATGTCAGCTTTGAAAAGTTGCAGAGTATCACAAGAAGGCAATGAAACTTGGTGATTTTTGACATTGGAGACGTTTTCAGGTTGTTTGCTCTTCTCAGCAGTACAATACTCTTTCTATTAATCCATTAAAAGAATATGATGTGAAAAATTTGTAATTATTAATCTATTAATTCTAGTAACACTTTTGAAAGCAGACTGGAGGGGATGGAATGACAACTTTTGCTCGTGGGCTGCACAACAGACCCTACGCCATCACCTGATTAATGGGACTATAGAGCAAAGAAGACAATCAAGTGGCTTTCCAGTGTGAAAATGGGGGGAAGTGAATTTTTAAAAGCAATTTCCCACATGGTTTTGGGGAGCTCTCACCTGCCGCAGGTCGTTGAGTCCCGTCCAGATGTCAGTGGGGATGCCTGGCACTCGACTGTTCACCAGGTCATACACGAAGACGTTTTCTTCCCAGCTGGCAAAACAGAGCAGTACAGAACCGCTGAGGGGTTATGTCAGGCAAATGGTCAGGCATGCCCCTAAGAATTCGCCCTACGGTATGGCCAAATGGGTCCCCTGCTTCTAATTGCTATTGATTACTTTCCCAGGTCTGTGCAAGAGGTGCGTAGTGTGGGCAAGAGGTGTGTAGAGTAGAGCTGGGGGAGAGGCAGCAGGGGAAAAAGCCCGTGTAATCACATTCTACTTCTATCCCTTTTTCAAGAGTGAAAAAATGCAGTTTGGGGGAATTTAGGGAATGCTATGTCAGTTTTCCTGACAGCCCAGGAAAAGTCATTTTTCACATTGCCTTTGCATGCCCGGTGCATCAGACTTGTCCCAGTCGCTGCTGCAGAGAGATGCTCAGGCTGATACAGAGGGATGCTGAGGCTGGGACGGGAGCCTGCGGCTGGCACAGAGGATGTGCTGTGGGAATGGGACTTTGTCCCCATTTTCCTTCTTCCCCAGGCTGTGCCAGGGTGAGATGACAAGTTTCTGCACTCCTCACCTGTGGATGGAGGCCAGCTTGGCTGATCTGATGCCAATGGAGAACTCGGCGCAATAGAGGTCGGCTTCAGCCCAGGTTTTGTTGATGGGGAAGTACCGGTAGCAATGGCCTTCGTACTCAGTCCAGAACAGCGGGCAGGAGTAGGCATGGACGGGCTCCGGCATGGCTGGGGGCAGAGCAGAGGACATCCAGCACTGAGGACAACGCGACGTGATGGGATGTGGCCGGGCAGGCAGCCGAGGTGGCAGTGTCCAGCCCTGCTCCCCCCACCGCACCCAGCCAAGTAACCACCAAAGGCACGCAGGGAAAAAACAACAACTGCTGCAGAAGCCCTGCAAAAGTTTGCAAAAGCCAAAACAAATGTTGTGAAAGCCGTGAGTTTCTCAGTTTTAGCATCTGCCTAAATCAGGAAGGATGTTTCAAGCCACTTTGACAACATTTTAGGCAGAGCGTGCTTAAAATAAAGGCACTGAGTTTTGCTACAGTGGGGGAACCGAGATAAGGGCTCCTCTCGCCCCTGTCAGGCACTACCGGAGTCATTGTGCCGGGACAGGAGTTGACAGCCGGGGGCCGCGGGGTCAGGGCCACACTCTGCCCTCCTGCAAGCCCGACCTGCACCTCCTCCCTCCGAGCGAACCCCCTCGCCATCCCCCGTGTCCCCAGGCCGGGATGCAGCCATGCACGTACGCACTGGTTGGATTTCAGCCCCATAAATGGCCGGGAGCAGTGCCGGCCTATCTGCCTCCCGCCACCAGATAAGCACTGTGGGGCCCGTGGGGCTGCTCCTCCTCCCTCGCCACTTTTCAGCACAGCGGGGAAGTTTCCCCAAAAGAGGCCATTTTGGGGGCAGGACACATATCTGGAGCCTTTGGAGTTGCCGCTGTGTAAATCCTGCAGCGGCATTAACCCTTCCCTGCGACCTCCTCTGTGCCACGCTCCCCCCGTCGCGCGTGGGGAGGACGCAGCGCACACACAGCGCACACCACCCAGCACCAACACACGCACAACCCCCAGATCTTCTAGCACGTGGGCTTAACTCTTTTAGCAGCTGGTTTTTGAGTCCTGTGGAACGGCCAGCTCCCCCAGCACCAGCTCCCGCATCCCCATGGGGTCCTGCCGGAGCACGCGGGGAGGTGGGCAGGGTGGGGGGAGCAGGGGGTTGCGGCAGACATCAGATGCCATGAAGCTATCCAAGCAGGTAAGAGGCTCAAGGCCGGAGAGGTCAGGGTGGTGCTACAGGGCCTGCGGTACCGAGGGGCTGGGGGCAACTGCTTTCCCCGAGGGTGGGGAGAGCAAAACCCCCGCCAGCGGCGGCATGGGATGCGGGAGCGGCGGGGGCAGCATCAGTGTGGGGAAGATGAGAGGCAAGGTGAATTCAAAGCAGCTGCGGGAGCATTCGTGGAGCAGAATCCTTCCCTGCCCCGTCAGCTCCAGGCGATAATTTCATCAGCTCTTTCCACATGGGGATTTCTGAGCATTTTACAAACACCCGCCAGCCAGCCCCCAGTCCCTCCTAGCTCACACCCCTCACAGGCAACAAACCACAAATGCAAAGAGCCTTTTCCCTTCTCCTGAGCAAGGCAACGAGCCCGAGCCAACTGCCGAGTCGGCTGCTGTCACCCCATCACCCTGCACTGGGACACCCGACTTCGCCCTCCGGAGGAGCCGTGGATGGGAGCAGCTCTGCACAAACCCACCGGGAGCAGCAAGGGGCTCTCCAACCATCATCGGCACTAGTTATGGGCTGCAGAGGGAAAAAGATAAGGCATGCCGGGCTGGAAACAAGAGGAACAGCGTTACGGAAGGGTGACCAAGCGGCAGCCAGCTCAGTGGCAATGCAGGGTTCAGCCCTCTGATTCACACCCAGCCATCCTTGCATTGGGAAAAAACTTAGGAATCGCCCTAAAAATCGCAAATGGTGGCTATTATAGCAATAGAGCAGGAGGACCAGGAACGCCGAGAGCTGATGTGATTTCCCAGGAGCCAAGCCCTCCTCCCTGCCTGGCACCGGCCAGGGGTCCCTGTCCCCACCAAAAGTGAAGCAGAGCAAGGGCAGAGGGTCTAACCCACGGGACAAGGCTTCGACTTCATCCCCTGGGCACAGATCTGGCGTGTTCTCCCCCATTCAGGACGGGGCTGGGATCTGGTTCTGGCTCGTGCCGACTCCAGGTTGCTGCTCCCTCCTGCCAAGGGCAGGACAGGGGTCTGCGGCAGATGGGCACCGCCAGATCCCCCAGCAACTGCGATTTTATTACAGAGGCTGTGAAGCGTCACGACAAACTCTTCACCTCTAGCAGCATGGTGGCAAAATTCACAGGGCTTAACCCAGCAGCATCCCCAGCAAATGGGGCCCTTCGTTCCCAAGTGCTAATTGCAGCGGGTGTCCCGGTGCCCTGGCTCCAAGCTGGGTCTGCCGGCGCCCCGATCACCCAGGAAAATCACCCTCGTTTTGTTCAGAGCAGCCGAAACTGAGTCAGAGATGGAGACAGTCCTTCTTTGTTATTGCATACTGCTTCCCATTAGGTAGCATTAATTTGACGAGCTTCAGTGAACCAGAGGTGCCTGAAGGAATTTAAGGTTAAACATACCGAAAAAGAAAATATGGGAGGTCAGCATTTAATTAGCATCTTTTCTGTTAGGTCAGGATCAGAGGCTTTGGCAGTCTCTTTGGAGGAGAACTATTGCTCCCAGTTTTACAGGCAGGAACAACTGGGGGTGCTGCTTTTATCTGGGGTCTTTGTGGGCTATTTTTAGCAGAAAGGCCATAAGAAATTGGATGTATGTTTGTAAGTGTATGAGCCCACTCATGGCTCTGTAGGAGAACCTCATAACCCAAGCCAGCAGCTGCTGGTGGTATTTTGATCTAAAAGGGGAGAGGGGAAGCATCTTGGGGCTATATAGGCCAGATCCTCACTTTTAAGCACCCCAGCAAAACATCACCCCCACAGCATCAGCTGCTCCGCACAGGGCAGGGGAACCACAGCCACTGCCTGTGGGATGCAGTCTCCTGCTGACCCCAAGTCAGTTCATCTGTTTGTCCCCAAATACCTGGTCAAAAATGATGGCAAGAATCCTTCCTTCCTTTGGTTATTTACAGTGCAACAGTTTTACGGTCACGGCCATGTTTTAATGCAGCACCAACAAAATAAATGTCCAGATTTGGTCGATGAATAAGGTTCATATCAAGCAGATGTTACTAACTCAGAAAAGCTGGAAAACAAGAATTTTGGGTCAGAAAAAGAGTTTTGCACTCTCTGGATTTGTCTCTGTGCCAACAAAACTGGTGCCTTTCTATTTATTTACTAGCTGAGACCCACTGCAGAACCGCCAGGAAAATCACTTATCAAAATCTTGCAGAAGCTGGCACTGCTCTGCCAAAAAGTTTCACTTCCCCAAGTGGCCACTTTCCAACTAGAAATAATTAACTGAGAAAACCCCAGCCAGATCCATGAGTTTTGGGGTATTTTTATTCCAGGATGCTACTGAAAAAAGATGAAAAGACAACTGTGTGACTCCCACTGACTCAGCCGTTGAAGAGCAGGTTTTTCCCTGAACAGCTTCATCCCGAGGTGCAATGCTGCCTCACCTCCACCAATCCGCAGATTTGAGATACAAAGTTTGGGGCTATGACAAGGTAGCCAAGAGATGCCCATGCGAGGAATAGTCCTGGGGGGGGGACACTGCAGCTTCATCAAAGGGTCTTGGACAGCAGATCACATCAGGTCAGTGATGACAGCAGATGCTCTTCTTGCTGGAGAGCATTGAAGGGCTTCGTTTCATCAACAGCTGATGACTTACCAAAAAGCTTAGAGATGTTAGGAGACACCTCACTGAAAGGCATGGTCTTGAAACACCCCCCTTGGCACATCCATAAGCTAATGCTGCCATCTGACCTGAAAAAGCAAGTGAACCTCTTCAGCTCTTGGCAAGCACCAGGGTTTGGAGAGTTTCCATCAACACCCAAGAGGCTTGTCTGCAGTTGGTGCCAACGGAGAAGAGCTGAGGAGATCCCTGTCACATGCAAGGCTGGGTCCTTCCCAGGGCAGAGTTGGCAGCAGAGCCACTTCACTGGTACCCGAGGGCTGTGATGCTGAGAGCGAGGGATGAGGAGTGTTCCCCAGCCAGCGGTCAGAACTGGGGTTCAGGGGTGAGCATCCTCGTGTTCACCAACACCAAGTCGCCTCTTACCAGCTCGGGGCCATGGGGAAGACCGTCAGCATGGCTTTACCCTGTGCTGGCACTGCTGGAGCAGTGGGCAGTTCTAAGGAATGGGTAGGACAACAGGGCTGAGACAGGGGAGCCCCAGGACCCTCCAGGACGGCTTCAGCAGAAGGAGCCTGCAGCAAGACCAGGGCATGCAAAGCGCCAGCTGAGCCAGATGTCCATCCCACCACAGCCTTGACACATCCACCAGCCCACATCTTCTTTATTGAATAAACAACAAAAAAATAAAAAGCATTGAAAAGGAGGTTTGGTGGGCAAAAGTGTTTAGCAGGAGCTAAGACAGTGCTACTGTGTGATGCTGAGGTACCTCAGGTCACCCATGGCTTTAGGAGCGTGTCCTTAAGCCCTGACACCACAATCGTTACAGACAAACAATCTCACCTTCATGTGATTTGCAATATTTATCTTTCATTAACAGATGAAAAAGTCTCATGCTTAGCACCCACCTTCAAAAAAAGCAGATTGCGGAAGGGTTTTCAGTCTGTGTGTCTGTGGGATCTACGGAGCTGGAGGGGATGGTGTCCACTGGTGGATGTAAAGCTCATTTAATAACTGGGCAAGATTTTACACACTCTGATGTGGTTTTTAAAGCACATGTTACAAATTTCCAAGTAAAATTTTAAACACCAGTTGAAGCACGTTGGAAGTGACATCCCTTCGCACAGAGGGCTTTGCTTTTCTAAATCCTGTGACAAAACCAAGCTGGTTTTATGGCTTCAAATCTTCTGCCATGTACGGTTGGAGTCGTGAGGCTACAGCAGACGCCAGCAGCAGCCCTCCTGCAGCCGGCACTAACAGATAGGAATTATCTTGCAGGGGTTTTTTTCCTCCTTAACTAGTTTTGGCGAAGCTCCCACGGAGTAGGTGTCTGGCCGGAAAGCTGGGCTTGTCTCCTTTTTCTCATGAACTCACTGAACACCACTTAAGGAGCCCCTTTCTGCTCACATTCCCACACAAACATAACAGGGCGCGAAGAAGCTCAGAGCACTGACTCTTGCTCGCGCCAGCCCCATGAAAAAGTTTGCAAGAACCTTAAGTGGCATAAAGCAGCTGCCATCAACAACAGCTCAGGGGAAAAATGAAGGGGGGGGAATAAGGGGGAATCACTTATTTGTGGCCACTTTTCACATGCAGTAAGTGTGAATAAGGGAGCCGCAGTGGCCCCCCCACCCGTCCTGCTGGGCTGTGTGCCTCCGGGCAGTTATTTCTGCCCACTCCCCCTCCTGTCCACGCCGGACCCACGGTAGGGACAGCTGAAGGTCCACGGCACTGTGCCACGCGAGCGTGCGTCGCTGAAGGCAAAAGCACTGCCTTACACACAGAAACAAAGCCAGAGCAGAGACAGCTTCAATATCCTGGGAGAGAGAGATCGGGGCTGCTTTCGGCACGTCCCCCCAGATGAAGAGGAAAGTTGATTTCAAGGAAAGTCAGAGACTTCTGGAGCAGTCGGAGAAAGGGGAGAGCCAGCTGCCGACCCTGCAGGAGGTCTGCGCTCTCCTCTCCCTGCTAAAGCCGCTGCAGTTTAAGAATTACCTTTACCCGAAGTCACAATCAACGCTTTGCACTCACCTTGGCTGATCTTTATGTTCGTCTGGGGGAAAGCCTGGGCAGCAAACAACGCCGTGGAGAGGAGTGCACACACGTCCCAGCCAGTGCCCATCGCCAGGGAGGGAGGACGGGGCTCTCCCCTGGCTCTGCGGGCAGCCGGTGGCAGGGGTCACTGCTCGGTCCGGGACCTCCCGGCTGTGCCAGGGAGGCTGCCGGCGCGGAGGTGGATATAGGCGCTGTGCTGCTCCCTCCCCCAAAAGCAGCGGCTCTCCCATCCCAGTGACACACACGCCTCCCCACCCGGCGCCGCCTGAGG
>NW_009648710.1:781356-824448 GCF_000708025.1 Charadrius vociferus | reverse complement strand
GGGGCAGGCTGCCGGCGCGGAGGTGGATAGAGGCGCTGTGCTGCTCCCTCCCCCAAAAGCAGCGGCTCTCCCATCCCAGTGACACACACGCCTCCCCACCCGCCGCTGCCTGAGCCCGGCCACGCTTGTTGCATCCCACCCCGAGGGACCTGCGCCCAGACCTTTGCCCAGGGCCTGGCTCCACAGGGGTGCACGTCTCCTCCTGGAGAGCCTTCATCCCACGACCGAGGCTGCAGGCGAGCAAGGAAATCCCTTATCTATGCCCTCCGGTCGCTTCCTGAGACATTATTTTGTGTCCCCAACTTAGCACTGCCCAAGTGCCCTGTGCTGGCTGCCTCCCCCCGCGGGGCATCAGCACGGAGGGGAGCTCGGGGCAGACCCTGACCTTGGGGTCCCTGAAGAATGTGCCCTTTTGCCTGCTGTGCAAGGCCAGCAGCCCTTCAAACCCAGGGCAGAGTCAGCAGCTGGAAGGCGAGGGCTGTGCTACCGCAGCCCCCGCGCAGCGTGGGCACCCCGGGGAAGGCGGGCTGCAGCTGGGGCAAGCAGGTGGAGAGGGTCCCCAGGGCTGCAGGGGAGCACTGCCTTGTTCCAGCCTTCCTGCAGCCCAAAACTGTGGGGTTTAACCCATTACTGCCCCATTTGATGATTTAACAAGGCAAAGGCTGTGCTTTGACACGCTAAAACAGCCTGGAAGGGGAAACCGCCAGCTGCGCCCGGGCGTCCGAGGCTGTTTCAGGAACTCACACTATGTCTCTCTGCCGGGTCTGTGCAGTCCTGTAACAGCAGAAAACCTTCAGCATCAGCCAATATTATTAACTGTCAATATTATCTACTACATCTCCTTTCTGTGGTCAAACACTTTTTGGAAATAAACAGATTTTTAAAAATACTGTATAAAGTCCTTTCCTAGCTGTTGCACTGGTAGAGAAGCAGTATGTGCCCAAATGCTGTGAAATTTTTGTGGTCCTGCTCCATTTTGAATTTATGCCTTAAAACAGCTTTGAACAAACTGCTTGGGAACACAGCCAATGCTATTCCCTTTTTATTTTTAGCTACATATTAAAATTTTCAGTCTTTTCTGGGACTTGAGTTAGGATGACCGCTGTTTTTACAGGCAAGATCCAGATAGAAACAATTTGGGGTGATAGAAAGCTTTCAGTATAGCAAAGTATCCAGACTTACTCAGAGACAGTAGCTCATTCAATCAACTTTCATATGCTATTTTCTTTGCTTTAAATGAAACCTGTTAAAACTCCCCTCCTCCTTTCATTTGCAGTTCCATACATTGGTCTGAAACTGTATGGCTCAAGGAAATGTCTATTGATATATCAGACCACTAAAAATAAAGAAATTCAAGAGTATTAGAAGCCAAAGCATGCCTTCTCCTTTCTTAACTACACACCATCCCCAGATAAAGCCAGTGTTATAAGCAACTATCAGCAAACTATGGAACAAAACTCTGAGCAGATTAATCTACTCCCAAAGCACAAACGTTAATGCTTAAAGAGAGAGCAGAGATCCAGGATAACTTTAATCCTAACGACAGACCGGCCGCAGACGCATCCCCCCGCAGTGCCGGCAGGAGCACTGAGCCCCCTGTGCTGCCCCCCGAGCCGGCGGCTCCGTGCCCAGTGCGGCAGCAGGGCACCGGCTTGGCTCCCAGCACTGGGAAAGTACACGCACGTCCTGCACGCGGAGCCGGCTGGAGTTGCAGCTGCACGTCGCGCTACCTTCCGATCTCACAAAGCACGAGATGTGTTCTACCTGCTGGGTGCAGCCCCCGGAGCACAGCCACCTCTCCTTTACTCGGCCCTTCTGCTCCCCTCCCTCCCCGGGCTGTTTGCTGATTGCCTTCCAGGCCGGCAGCTCCTCGGTGGGCTTCAATCCTGGGACCAGACTCTTCCCAGTGGTGCCCAGCGACAGGACAAGGGGCAACGGGCACAAACTGGAACACAGGAAATTCCATTTCAACATGAGGAAAAACTTCTTTACTTGGAGGGTGGGAGAGCACTGGCACAGGCTGCCCAGAGCAGTGGTGGAGTCTCCTTCTCTGGAGATATTCAAACCCCACCTGGATGCGTTCCCATCCAACCTGCTGTAGGTGACCCTGCTCTGGCAGGGGGGTTGGGCCAGATGATCTCCAGAGGTCCTTTCCAGCCCTGACCATTCTGTGATTTATTGACCTTTCTTCAGGGTTCCCTCGCCAATTTTTGGCAGTGTATGTACACGACACCCCCCTCCCTGGGAAACAGAGACCGGACGGCGCAAAGCCAGACTCAGGGGCGAGAGTGCCTTCTGTTAACATTTCATCCCCAGTGCTTGAGCAGAGCACATGGTAGGTCTCAGGTCAGCCTCAGTGGATGCCCAGAGCTCGTCCTGCTGCCCATAGATCCCCGCGTGGAAGAATATTAATATTGATGGCAGTGACTGCTGAAACCACGGCTCCTGGTCTGAGCCTTTTCAAGTTACAGGAAGAGATCGGCCTCCTGCAGTGGGTGTTTGCCCAGGACACCCCGTGGGCTCCCTCTCCGCCGTGATTTATTGACGAGACAAACCAGGAGGAAGCTGGAGAACAGAGATTTGCTATCGACCGCGCTGCAGGACAAAGGAGGAATTCACCTTGCAGAGAAGCAGGGTAGAATTGAAACCCACCATCCACACCATGCTTGGAAAGAGGATGCCCGTGGACAGCCCTGTGGCAACCACGATCCCCATGGCTTTGTGCTGCTAACGTAGGGCAGCGGTGCTGGAGAGCAGCAGGCAGCTATGTGCAGTGGTCAGTAAGAAGCGAAGGCGTTCACCAGGGGACAGTCAGCACGACCACACCAAGGGTAAGCTCCTACCTGTGTTCACCCCCAGCCACAGCAACCGGGCGATGGTTCAGCAACAAGGTCCCTCAGGCCTTTTTTGCCATCCTTTGAGATCAGGCAATGTTCGGCTTGGGAGCAGGGTGTCTGTGCTGTCCCTCTCCCCCAGCTGCTGAGGGATGGCCTCTGGATGAAGAGAGGAGATATCTCTTGTAGACTCCTTGTATGGTTTGCATTCCCTCCTCCACGATGGCAGGGTCACCGTATCAGACTTGGCTGTCACATGGAGAACACGCACAGGGATGCTCTGAGAGCAGAAGGGAATGAAACACCCACAACTCAATGTAAACGGGAGCAGGTCCCAGACTGAAGGTGTGCTGCAGGGATGCTGGTATCAGAGTTAAAACACAGACCTTCACGCTGGAGCACAAACACCCTGGACCACACCAAGGACTATTGACCAACACACCAACATCTGCCCAAACAAGCACTCAACTTTTTTTTTTTTTTTTTTCTTTTTAAGACTCACCTGTCCCTAACTGTAGTAGCCAAACAAATGGGGGTGAAATAGGCATATACATGTATTGTTTTCTTTTTAAAAATCAAAATACTAAAAGCACAGGAGGTAACAGGAGTTTGTTCTGGGCTGCGTTTGATGACAAAAGGGGAGGGAGATGATTGCTGCCTGCCCCACCACGTGTCAGCTCCGGATGAGCATCACTCTGACCTCCAGTTTCACAGGGGCCACAGCAAAGGCAAAGCTTCCCACAGCACCCAGCCCCAGGTCCCTGTCCCAAACGCCTCTGGTTTGCTCATTGCAACTCTCCTGCTCCCCGTGAAAAGGGACTTCGCCCTGAGCCAGGGCAGACGGCGAGCGCGTTGGTTTGCTCCTCTCCCAAGCAGCCGATGGAGACCGGCACAGCTGTGAGAAGGCTCTGCACTGCAGAGTGCACAGAGGGGGAGCGGGCCACCGGCCCTGGCCACTGCAGGGGCCACAGGCAACTTCCCAGCATTTCACAGGTGACCAGGGGAGCGGGATACGGCCAGAGCTGGGAGCCCTTCCCCACCTCCTCTGCTTGGTCACAGCAGCACTGATGTGGCGGCAGAGCTGACCCATCCATGACACCCCGAGGCTTTCCAGTCCAACACAGATAAACACTGCTGCAGACAGGACCCATCCTGCCTTCTCCAAAATGAAGACATGGAAAGACAATAAAGCCATGGGCCAGGTCCAGCTCTCTTCAAGGCCATGTCCCGCTTGTTTGATGTTTTGAATGGGCTGTAAGCAAGATACAGATTTTTTATACAGTCTCAGTGGTGATAAATAGAGCAATAATAATTTGGGGCCAATTCCTGCAAAGAACCAACACCCAAAGCCCCGTGCAGAGACTTCGTCCAACCTGCAGCACACTGGGTATCTTCTGGACGGGAAGCACGCACGGCCAGACCAACACCCTCTCCTGACCGATGTCCATCAGCAGGTCCCCAGTTTCTCTGAAATTACTCCTGGTTCATCTGCAGTGAGTAACAAGGGGGTAAACACCAACATTTTGGCTTTGCTTGTTCCTGATGGAACTCAACACAAAGCTGAATTCTGCTAACAAGTATCACCCCAGTCTATGTGGCACAGTTAAATAGAATTTTATTTTCAATAAATATACAATCTGCATCATACCAGACAATACGCTGTGAAAAAATAAAATGTACAGAAGCAACCAACAGGACAGCTTGACTGTAGCTAAGTTCACTTGGTGACCTGGAAAACTACCTGGGTTAACACACACAACACAGAAGGAGCCACTGCAGTCTGTGAGAGAATTAAAATTGTGTATTTTGGGTCTTCTGAACTGCAAAAGTCTCCCCTCAGCAGGTTTCTTTTGCACAACACAGGTTTGAAAAGACATGAGCTGGCTTTCCCGGTACAAATGCTATTGGAAATGTTTACTTTGCTATATCATCACTGCATCTACTTGACACACACAGACTGCTATCGAGAGTGGCAGGTCTCACCGCTGACGTGACATCGGATCCGTTTGACGCAGGGCTGCACGGCCACACGCACGGGCATGCCCCGGCACACAAATGCACGCGTACGTACTAACAGGAGCTTAATTCTGTTAAAACTAGTACAAGGACAGAACTGGAGTCAGAATTGATTTCACCACAGGTTCTACCATTTAAAAAAATATTCTAACCTAATTACCACGTTCACCAACGAGAGCACACGGGTACTTATATCTCCAAGCGGATGAGCCATGGATTTGGACTGGAAGGACAGCGCAGGCAACTCCCAACTCTTCCACCCGCTCAGCGCTTCCCGCGGCACCTCCACGCACAGCCCACGCCGCCCGGCAACGCGCTCCGCTGCGCAGGATGCAAACAGCCGAGTGGTGCCGGGTGCGAGCAGCGACAGGGCCGGCCGGCCGGGCCACTGGTGGCCCCAGGGGAACGGCCAGGACCCGGTGGGACATGGTTTGCAGAGGCCAGCATGGCCGGTTGGGTGTCGGCAGCCGCTTCAATCCAACAGAGCTGCTGTGGGGTGTGTGGAGGGTGTGAGGTGGGGTGTTTTGGTCGGTGGTTTGTTTTTTTTTTTTTTCCTCGTCCGCCTGCTTGGTCTGGCTGCTGTTAGCCCCCCACCTCATGTCACCTCCAGGGATGCCGGAGAGACGCGGTCGCACTCCTCCCGGGACCGCAGGCTGTGCCACTGCTCCACGGCTGTCCGGTGCGCATTGAGCATCCGGCGCCAGTGATTGGACTCTGGGGCGCCCGTCGAGTACTGCCCGATCACGATCCTCCCAATGAAGTCGTTGCTGCTCTTCACGTTGTGCCCGTACACTGGGGAGAGCAGAAACAGAGACCGGTCAAGGCAAAAGCATCCCTTGTCCACCTGGAGCACTGCCCCAGGAAAGCCAAATGTCCTGCCCATGCCCACTCAGGCAGCACACCAGACACCAGTGTTTTTGGCATATAACTCAGCACCTCAAAAATGTTAGAGACCGAATTGGGAGTTTGGAAGGAATAAAATAAGCTGGACTACAGATAGAAATACAATGCAAATAAACAGGACACAAATCCACAGTTACCATCGTATTTCGCAAGAACAGGTGAAGCAGACTCATAGGATGGTTTGGGTTAGAAGGGACCTGAAAGATCATCTCGTTCCAACCCCCCTGCCATGGGCAAGGACACCTTCCACCAGACCAGGTTGCTCAAAGCCCCCGTCCAGCCTGGCCTTGAAGTAGAATTACAGTGTGTAAAGACATGCTGAAAGCTCTGCCGGGGCATCATGAAGTGACGAAAGCAGGCAAGCAGCCCCTACCTGGGTAAAGGAACAAGCAGCACCTCAAACTGTCCTCCTCCTAATGCAAATGTCCATGCACCGTTCCAGCGCTAACCGACAGCCTTCCCGACTTGGAGACAGGAATCACACACGTACAGGCTGTTAGCGGGATGTTTGTACAGAAACAATTTGCCATAATTATTGCTGCAGCTCCTTGTTAAAGTCCAGGAAAGCAACCGAGGGAGAGACATCAACCCAACACCCGGGCCTTTGGATTAGCCCAGTCTCCTGGAACAAAAGATCGCAGACAGCAGCAAACTCTAATGATGGGACTGATCCCGGGAAAGGCTGCACGCTGCCGCCGGACAGCAGCAAAAGCACTTTGTGTTCTGCAAACTGAAGCCCTGCCTCAGCTCATTAGAAAGTTGAACAAAAAGTCTGTACAAGCTGAAGCCTGAATATCCACGGCCACTGCCTGGAATACTAAGGATTAAAAAATCTCCCCAGGAAAGAGAGGGATTTTTAAGAACAAATGTCCGCAGGGGCTCCAAATCCACCCAGGCGAGTTCAAAGGGGGAGCGCAGGCTGGCAGGGAGCCGAGAGCCTGGCGCGCAGCCCAGCGCTGCCGCCGCTGCCCTGCCAGCAGCACCAGCTCTCCAGGGCTGCTGGAAACCAGTGCTGGCAGCAAAGCCACCCTTGGCATCCCTGGTGGCAGCAGCACCCGATGCAGCGCACACCCTTCCGGGCAGGCAGGACACCGAGCGCTAAGCACTCCACCTCCCTTTCAGCCACGCATCCTTGTCAAGGCTGTGTATTCCCTATTATAATGTATCCCGCGATTAATTAGTGCTGCTCGGTATCTCTACCATCTCCATACTCTGCAAAGGCTGGTTTCCAGCTACTGCACCAGTGTGGGATCTTGCTCTGGGTGACTCAGGTGCCACCTGCCAGTGCAGTCCCAAAATACAGCTGCAGAAGGTTACATCTCACTTTAGACCTTCCGACAGCTTGGACACACAGTTTATGGGCAGAGATACTTCTCCACATCAAATTACCTGGGAATATTTTTGGTAATAGCAAACCTTCAAATGTCCCAACCATTTCTCCAAATAATTGCACTAAAAAAAAAAAAAAGACACAGCAATTCAGAGCATTGTAAGTCTACCTTCAAACTACAGGTTAAAATTAATTGGGGCTACATCTTCCCCGTAGGAAGACCGCATCCCTCCTGCTTGTCGCCACCAGTTATTGAGGGGTGATGCCATCAGCTCTCTGCGACGTGCTGCCGAGGAAGGGTCCCTGTCAAGAGGCTGGGTTGGTGTTATTTGGAAAAGCCACCTTTTGAGGATGCAGTGAAGAATTTGAAGCCGTCCATCTCCAACTAGTACACAGCCTGCCAGAGTTATTAACGAGTTCTCCTACAAGGCCATGGATCACAACTGTAGACAGCATGGCTGTGCTGCATGTCCTGCTATGATTTATTGTCCTAGAGAAAACAAATATTGTGATAAAATCACATAAAAATGCCTCCAAACCAAATGCCTCCCTAATTTTTCATATAGGTTTTTTTTTTTTCCTTCTTTTTTTCCATTTTTTTTCCAAGAATGAAAGAAGATGAAGCCAAATCCTGGGAGACAATACCAAGTAATTTACACCAAGAAGTCTTAAAGGCCATCAATTAATCACAGGATAAATTAACAGTGGGGAAGTACCCCAGGCATACCAATTCCTCAAAAATAATCCCCGTCAGGATTGTAAAACAAGGTGTGCTAGCTAAGGGGACCTGTTATTTTACTGTTGATCCGAGTATTTTGAATTCTTCTAAGGCATCTTGCTAAACTTATTGTGTCAGGTAATTAGCATGTTGATTCCTTTAGGGTATTAATGGATGAATTATACAAGCATTGTTGCTTCTATCGTTAACTAGTTTAGATAGCAGAGAGGTAGACTTATTGCTGAAGAACAGGGAAGACATTTTCCACAGCCAAATGCTTATTCACACTCAGGCGATATGAGGTGGCACGAGATTCGACCTCAGGTTTACAGATTTGCAGCTTCACCGCAGCAGCTTTCTCAAAAGATGAGAGATTTTCATGTGCCAAAAACTCAGCTTCACTCATCAGTTCCCCAGCCTTTAAAACTCAAGGGCATGCCTTCCTTGGAGGCTAATTGCTTTATTCCACTCTTAAAATGGCCACTATTTGCTGAGCAAATTTGCTGATGGTTGAGGTGCACGGTGCTGTTGCGTGGACCTTACCCAGGAGAAGGTGCTAAAGTTAGTGTTGTGAAAATAAACCCTTTTCTTTGCTCACAATCAGGAACACGATTTTGCCTACTGCTGTCACTGGTTCTTCCAAGAACGGCTCAGAAAGGAAAACCGTAGGAGCCCATAAGCCCTGGTGGGCTGTGCTGCTGCACTGGGCTGGAGCTGTTCTGCACAGCGGGCTCCCGTCCTGGGCAGGGACAGGGAGCAGCTCTCCCCCCTTCCATCCCCTGCTGCAGCAACCACTTCTCTTCTCAGATGAGGAACCGTTTCCTTCAACGCCAACGAGCACGCACTAGCCATTACACTTCATACACTCATGTCCGACACTTCAGTCTGCTCCAAAGTCAGCAGAAGTGGTGAACATCCCACTCTTGATACAGACCCCGCATGTACTGCTCACATACTGACCAGGACTCCCGGGTGCTTGGAGACGATCCCAAAATGACTTTTCCAGGTAAAAGGTGAGCTGCACACCGTTGTGGGGCTGACGCCTGCCCTGGCTGAAAGGGGACCTGCCAACACAGCAGGCATCCACAGGGAGACCCAGGAGCCCCTCTGAGCAGCAAACCCCCGCAGAGCTGCGGAGGGGCCACCAGCCTGGGGGTGGGCAGGCTCTGACAGAGCCCCTCTGCTTTTTGCACCGGCGTACCACGGCTATAGTCCCACCTGCGGTGAAGCCAACTCCACACAAGCTCATGCCTTCAGCCTCAGGAGGAGAAAAGCTCTGGCTCTTTTTCAGCTTCTTTACACAAGAGGTAGAGATGGAGAAGCCCCTCTGGTCCAGCCCATGGGACAGCAGTTGGGCGCTGTGCCACGCTCTGAGCCCAGGTTACAGCACAAGCGGACTGAGTTGTATTCCCCGATGTCTGAGTATCCCCTTCCAGAGTCTGAAAGGAGCTCAGAGTAAATTTCAGATTAAATCTGCTCTTGGCCACAAAAAACAGTAACTCCATGGAGCTGCTCAGAAGCAGAAAATGAGGTAATTATCATTTGGGGTTTTCAGACTGACCCAGGCTCTGGCTACGGACAGGTGGACACTGCTTTCCATTTAAGAAACCTATTTTCCTGACAGAAACTACACACCTGATCTCATGAGCTCTTTTTCCACCATCGCAGTAATTTACACAATAGCAACATCCATTTCCAGGCCAACACAGAGCAAAAAGCAATTAAGGAAGCAGAGGTCAAACCAATTCCTTCTGCAGCTGCTCTTTACTGAGGGATGCATTTGGAAACAGAAAGGCTTCTAAAAAAAAAAAATAATCTCTTTATAATAGAAATGCTGAGATATAAAAGAAAATTGCGTTCGCTTATGTCCATTTAAAGGGTTGAATTCTTGAGGACAAGCAATGAGATGTAAATAAAACATTTTTATGTTATATACTTATCAATACAGTGCTCCTAAATGATCCGAATCAAACTGATGGGGGCCTGGGTGCTACATGAAACTTATTTTTGGGGATAGGGGCCCACATTCCCCGTGGGGATCCTGCACAGGAGGGCTGGCTGGGTGTCACCCAGTCCTGACTGCCGTGGTCCCCGCAGGGCTGAGCAGCACAGCACAGTGGGTACCAGGCACTGCACAGCCCAGAGCTGCATCCCAGGGGTGGCAGGGGCTGCCAGGAGATGTGATGGGACTTGGAGCGCCAACATTTGGCTCCAGGTGCAACTCCTTAGCTTTCCCTTATCTCCTACCAACCTTGGTCACGTAGAATTGCTTTTCACCGGTTGACAATTCTGCTTGTCGCTACATGATCTGCCACTCACCTCTGACCCATCAGCCCAGGCACCAGATCCAGCCCAAACGCCCTTCACCTTCCCCTTTGTCTCTACACTGAGATGTGCAAAGCGGGTACTTGTGAAGAGCACGCCTGCAAAGCAACTGTCATTTATGACTTACGTGCAGTAGTAGAATTTAAGCTGGCGTTTCAAATATTAATTCGTCCTTTGACTGAACGTATTAGCAGTCTTGAAATGATCAGGAAGGAGCCCTAGTTCAAAAAATTTCCTTAAGCTAACTTCAAGGCTATCAGTATCACTTATGTGATGGGGCACATAAGTGCAGAAGCACTTTATGCTTCTGCATAAAGTGCAGAAGCACCTCGCTCAGCCAGGGCCACAAACCACCTACACCTCCTGCGAGCCATCTGCCAGATGTGCCCAGCAGCTACTCAGCAGTCACAGACACACAGCACCTCTGCTCCCACCTGCAGCTGCCTGAGCACTTACCTCTCCCAGAGTAATGGGCAGAGAAATCTCAGTGCACCGGAGCAGGTGGGAGGTCTGGCACAAATAATTTAACTCTTCTTAAGCCACCTACATCAGTTACCTGCAGTGCAATTAAAACTATTTAACTCAGAGAGAAGAAAAATAACAGGTAGGAATGCGCCTCTGTTTTTCATCTGCCCTCTTACTCAGGCTAGACATCGAGCAGAACACTCTCACCCAGTTTGCCATTTACAGCACACCATCACCCACTCTCTAACAAATTGCCCCCAAAGTTTTTTGGTTTTGGGTTTATTTATTTATTTATTTGTTTGTTTTCAAATGCAATTTCGTTGCATCCTGCATGTTTTAAAACGCCATAAGTAATTGAGCACCCCTTGGTGCGGCTCACGTGCAGCCCTCCGACACACGACATTGCCGCACAGGGTGCCAGCCAGCGCGACGACAGGGCCAGCCTGCCGCAGGGGGGGACACTTCCCAGCACAGCAGACACAGCAGAGGGACCAGCTCCCCGGGGGAAGAGACCCCCAAGGCATGAGAGGGCTCTGCCCTTTTCCTTTCCACTATAGGATAAAGTTATTCAGTCTAAAAAGTAGAGAGCAAAAAATCCAGCTTAATTTTTACAGCTGGTCTAGAGGAGACTATTGTGTGCCTGGGTGAATCATCAGCCGTGAAAGTCATTAAAAACAATCCTACCCACTATTACGTACTTGCGACTGTTGTTGCCACAGCCTGTAAAAGTTTCATCTGATCCCCTTGGCCCACCAGGCTAGGAACAGAATAAACACCCACGTGGTAAATACTCTTCACGCAGGGGCTTTGCAGCACAGGCACAGCTAACCCCGCAGCCCAGAGACGCCACTGCAGCCCTGCAGCCACACTTGCTGCCCGCCAGCCTCTGCTGCAACCTGCAAAACCCACAACCAGAAACCTTGGGCCACCAGCATCCTGCTCCGATGGCCACAGGGCACGCTGCGCCCAGACGTGCCCTCCAATTACAGCCAAACCAGGGGAAAAGGAAAAATAAGCAAAGACGTGCCCGAGGCTGCTCACAGGCAATGGAGCGGCAGAGGGTCCCCGAGGACACAGGTCTCCAGAGACCGTGGGGTCTCTCGGGCAGGAACCACAGTCCTGTGAGCACTGACCCACCAACACTCCCTGCACTTCCCCACTTTAGCCGCAGGGCTTGGCAAGGGCTCCAGAAGCGCCCTGTTTCGCTTGCCCGCACCACTCACGCAGGCCGCGCTTCGTCCCCCGTCGTTTGGAGGCAGAAAGCGGTGCCCGGCCTCCTCTGCGCTCTGCCACCAGCTAGCGGGTCCGAGCTGTCAGGTTAAGCAGGGCTGAAAAATACTTCTGAACTGCTTGACATCAATATTAAAAAGCTGTTTAGCACAAAGAGGGTGCTGCTAGGAGCGCGCAGCGGCAGGACTAATGATGCACACTGTGAAGGTCACAGCTATGGACCAAATTCTGCCCCTTGCTCCTGGAGCGTGGCCTGTAATACTTAGTAGAGAAGGCAGAAATGCACAGGAGAAGAGGCAGTGGTTTCACATTCATCAACTTAATCTCCATCAGGCTCTGATGCGCACATAAAACTCGCTTCCCAGCAACTCCTCCACGAGTCTGCACCCCGCAGCGTCTGCGCCTGCCCAGCTCCAGGGGGAATCGCAACCGCTTCAGCGCATGGCCGAATCCTGGCCACACACAGACCCACCGTGGCTCCAGCATCCCGCTGCCGCTCCACGTGGCAGAACGCTGCCACCACGCCAAGGAAACTCTTTTTGGAAAACCATTTCCCTCCTCACCCTGCCGCGAGGGCAGCCCCTGTGCTCCGGCTGGGGCAGTTTGGGAAGGGGACCCGACGGATGCGCCCCAAGCTGGGCGTTTGGCTAATCAGGGTCTGGCTGCAGAAAGGGAGAGGAAAGTCCGTAGGAGAGAGCAGGGACCCAGGGAGCGGGGGAAACACCAACGCACATGTGTGCCTCACGGAGATCTCAAGGACACGCAGGGATGACACCTCATGAAATTATCTCATCAGGAGAAACTGGAATAACAGACTGGATGCATCTACTGCAACAGCCCGGAGGATATTGCAAAGGAGTATCTGCAGATGGCTTTTTCCACCTCCAAGTCCTCTTTTTTTTTTTTTTTTTTAAGATTTTTTTTTTTTATTTATTTTTTTTAAGAATTGCATCTTAATTCTCTGCACTATGAGCCCCAGAGCCAACAAAGCACATGAATGGCTTCATGCATATTTATACACCTCACCTGAAGAGGCTCCAACACCGGCGCTGTACAGCACCTGTAAGCCAAGGCAGGGATGGCCGCGCAGGAGAGGCCGCCTCCGCCAGTGCCTTCGTGCCTCTCCCCCGACAGCCACGGGGACAGAACGGGCATTTCATCTCCAGACACCGCTCTGCCGCCCAGAGCAGCTACTGCCACCCAGGTTTTTCCTCTTTTGATACACAGAAAGATTACGGCCTTGTGAGATGTTTGAACAATTTCTTTCACCACGGCATGAGGCAGACAAGATGAAACACCGAGGTCGAGAGAGGTATGACACTGCTTAAATTAATGGGCTTGGCAAAATGAGCAAGCGCTGACGATCAGCCTGGAGAGAGGCAGGTTTGCTCCTTTCTTTAGGAGAAAAAGATTCCCCAAAAATTCCAGAGAGCTCTAAGACAAGCAGTTTCTGCCACCTCTGCAATGAGGTACTGTTATTAACTAAGTCAGTCCACTTGAAGAATCTAATTTTGCCTTCTAAGCAAGCAACAGACTGGCTCAGGAAGTATCAGCATCTCGTTGCTCTCACCAGGATTAATAGTCTTTCACTCCTCCTTGTTAAAGCAGCAAGTCTGCTGCAAAAAGCCAAATCCATCCCTGGAGCATGTTCCCTGAGTGACCCCGAACCAGGATCGGGGCTGCAGGATCTCAGCATCTCCAACTGACCTGCGCTGTCACCTGCTCCAGGCTGACAAACAGCACCTATCGTGGAGACCGGGAAGCCACCGATTGGGATCTGGAGGATGAAGAGCAATAGGGACCTTCCTCCTCCCAGAGGGGTTTCGAAGCCCGGGCATCGTACCTGCGGTGGAGAGTCTCAGCGAGGCAGGGCGGTCTCCAGGAGGCCACAGTCTCCTCCTGCAAGTGCATCTCCCTGTGCCCCTCTCCCACTGCCCCAGGAACCGGAGATGTCCTCAGAAGACCTGCTGGGTCACCTCATGTGGCTACAGGACCTGGAGCAAAGCAGCCGGGACCATCGGAGGTGCTGGCCAGGAGCACCCTGCTCTCCCCAAACCTGAGCACGGACCATATGGTGTCGGGTGCATAAATACATGAAGTATTTCATAACACCAGCCACAAAGGCCAAATTCTGATCTAAATTAAACAGGTATAAATCCCCAGAAAATCCAGTGCTGACATCAATGTTTTTTTTCTTTTTTCCCCCTTTGGCTAAGATAGGATTACACAGGTTTAAGCACAGATTAGATTCCACTTCTGAGCTCCAGATATGTGGAATATACAGACAGTCCAATACTTCAGAAACACACGTCTAATAGACAACAAGAAACGATTTTCTAGCAGCAAGTTGCCTCATCATCTATCAATCTAAGAGATGTTACGGTGTTTCAAAACAGAAACCACTTCTTCCTCCTGCATTCCAGCATGGGGAAAAGTTTCAGTTGTCTCATACATTAGAGGAGATGTTTTTTCCTCATATATGCTGGCAAAAGACAAAGTGCCTTAATATTTTTTTGTGGGAAATAAGCAGCAATAGGAGAAAGGAGAGATGAGCATATGAAGCAGCAAGTCAAAATGTAGATGTGTAATGACCCCAAACACATTGCAGTTTCCATCCCTGCAAACAGACACCTAAAGACGATGCCGGCATCTGAAGGTCATGCTTTCACACAGCCAGGCAAATCAAAATTTGAGTGTATTTCTGGAGAAGCCTGAGGACAAAAACCATTATCAGCCTTCAACCTGCTCAGCTAATTGGGGCATTTGGAAAACAGCCTGTTAATTAAAAAAATACCATTGAAAAGCCTCACTATCTCTGCATCCCATTCATAGAACTTTTACAAATCTTGTGCAGCACAAGCAAATGCCAAAAGCATCATTTTGCCTCCAAGGTCTTCACAAGTCTGATGACCACCACAGCTGTCAGGGAAAAAAAAGAATTGTTTTAAGGTCTGAGGAGCCATCTTCTCTTCAACTGGGAGTCAAGCCACCTGGAGGCCCAACTTTAAAACTCTCCCAGAACGAATCCAAGTGAGTTGCGATGCGCCAGTGTGGGCCTGTCAGCTGTAAGCCTTTGGCGCAGCGGTTTGCCCCTCCGCCTAACATGGGCTCACTTGGAAGATGAGGTCTGGAGCTGATGACCACCTTCAGCTTTGGCTGATCTCCATACAGCCTCTTCTGCCAGGTCAGGGCTGCTCTCCTCCCCTCCATCTCCACCACCACTGACTGCCCCAGAAACTCTGTTATGTGGATCAAGAGGACCCTGAAACATTTTCTATCAAACATCAAAAAAAATACTCATTAGACAACATACAAAACCAAACTGGTCTGTACCAGAGCATCTCCAACATCCCCAGGAAGGAGGGGTAACAGCAGGCCAGAACTGTGCTCACCAGGGGCTCTCTGTGCCATTAGTGACCATTTATTCCAGATACAGAAACATCCCAAAACATCCACCTCTAACAAGACGACAGGATTTCAAGGAAAACCCAATTCCTCAGGATTTCAAGGAAGACCCAGTTCCTCACCTCTCAAGCTGTAATGTCACAAAAGGAATGACTATGCTCAAACAGGCAGTACTTCTTCAAAAAGAAAATATTTTGGTGAAAGCAAACCAAATTAAACCACCCAGAACTGCACCATTAGCAACACACACCAACAATGACTTTTTCCCCCTCTAAAAATTCAAATTTCATTAAATGTCCTTAAATTTTCTCAAAGGCCAAGACAGAAGGAAAACGAGCCAACGGAGGAACGAGGTATATTGCTACAGAACAGCGATTTGTTATTTTAATCAAGTAGTGCCTATTAACTTGAAGTTGATTAGAGCCCTGGGATAAAGCATCAAAGTGATGCGGGGGTCTGAAGACACGTGTTGTTACAGCACTCGGTGCACGGAGACACTCGATGGTGTTATTTGCCCCTGTGCAATAGCCACTGAAACCACGGGCGTAGGTGTGCAAGATTTCACTGTTCAACAATGCTCCCTCAGGAACTCAAACACTTACAAAAATAAATTTTTAAAAATGGTCCTAAATCATTACAGAAAACAGAGACATGGTCCATTTTTAAAACATACTGAAGAGTGAAGAGAATCACATAAAAAAATCCTGTGAATGGTTCAGAAGAGAGAGTGCCTATGAGCTGCCTCCTCAGCCAGTATTCATGATGAAGATCTCAGCAGCTGTCACACGCGTATTGAGGCCGATCTCTCCAACAACAAGCAAACCCTGCCCTGGCCCCGACCTCCCTCCCCTGGGCAGAGAATCCCATCCTGCTGGAGCCACGGCCACCTTTCACACAGGAACGGTGCGATGGGACGAGTCCCACCACCACTCTCCATCAGACACCATCAGCCCTGATGCTTGTCCCAGCTCCGGCTACGCTCTGGGCCAGGTCAGACAGCAAAGCGGGCTTTCCGTTTGCACAGATGGTACCCAGAGTATGAAAATGATTTTTGCCTCTTTGGGGACCTTGCTTGCCCCACAAGCCCTAAAGATCCCATCATGTAAACATGTACAAGAGCTTATTTAGATGGAGAAAGACACACACAGTCACCACAGGACCTCGGGGAGATATATATTCCCTAACTGTGCACACTGCAGGTTGTATTTTTTATGGTAAGTGTTCAAAAGATGTTAACGAGTCACCAAGATGCGGTTTGCCCTGGAGCGCTGGTGTTTTTTATTGGGCCATCTGGGCTTTACTGCAACGCAAACAGCATTACCCACGATTGTTATTAACAACATTATAATCATTAACAAAATACCACAGTGCTCGGATTTCAGGTGTCGTCTCACCTCCTGCTGCACAGCCCAGGCTCCCCGAAGGTTAGGCTGGGATTTAGAGGACAGCCTGCCCAAAATCCATCAGCGAGGAGAGCTGATGCTGGTCTCTAGGAACCCAGCATCCAGCCCTCCCATGCGCAGAGGCTGCAGTCACACCTCAAATACCCTTTTTTCTTCTTGGAAAAGAACTGGAACTGACTGGAACTGACCCCAGGCAGCAGCTGACAGCCCTGCTGCGGGGGACAAACTCCGCCTTCCCCTTACCATGGGACAAAGAATAATTAACACCTTTTTTCACAGATATACGTGGTTAGGAGAAGATACTGTCTCTTAAAGTCTGCCCCATTTCTCTGCAAGAGGTGAACCTATGACTTGCACTCGAGCAGAAGATGGCACACGGGGAATGTGGCTGAAGTTGCCATAAAAAAAAGGCGGCAAAAAGAACCACCCAAAAAAGTGCACTTCTGTTACAGTATGCGTACGGATGCTCATTACCCAGACAACATGTTTGATGGAGTAAATGAAAATCAAACATCTCCACTAGCTGTTGCTTCACTCATCATTTTTCCTGTCAGGACATTAGACTTTTTATCGGTATCTGTTGCTTTCCTGGTTTTAGCCTCTTTCGGTGAAAAGCTGTGAACAGATGACATTTGCAGCAGCGATCCTGACCCTGAATGCTTCCTCCTGGAGAGGACATCTCCACCTGAGCTCATCCCAACCCATTTTAGGCACTAAACTGGGACATGTGAGTCAGTGACAGCACCAGTAAGCATCTGAGGTAGGAACAGAAGGGAAGGCAGAAAGACAGCTTGTACGAGGTTTCCTGCCCCAATGTGGAAGGAGAAGCAAAATTTCAGCCTGTAAGTGCCAATAATTTACAGTGTTGAATCCTAGTATGCCTAAGGAGGAGGAGAGATCTAAAAACCAGCCCAAACCTCCCCAAATCTTGGCTAACGCAGAGCTCACCCTGAGCACCCCATCTTAGAAGCACCCACTGCCCATCTCCTAGTCCAGCTGCACTTCAGCCCTGCGCTCGGTCCGAAATCCGGCTCTCCAGAGCATCGCCAGGAAAGCAGGGACCAGAGCAGTGCTTTATAGAAAACTATCTGCAGTGTTTGCATACACGATCCTTGCTAAAGTCACAGCAAAATGGTGCATAAATTCTTACTATGGTGCACTAAACCCAGACAGTTTGATTCAAGATGCACAGGAGAAAAACCCACAGGGGGGAAAAAAAAAATTAATCTTATTTTGTCTAGATAGTGCCTCACTTTGCAGTGCGGTACCAGCCACAGAAGGAGCCAGGAGCCTCAGCCGATAGGGACTGGCACAGCTCCACTGCTTTCCAGTGAAGCCAAGCCAATGTAAAGACAGCTGCAGACTAGGTCCAAAATATGAAGCCACAAAAAAGGTTCCTTTAAATTATTGAAGATATACTCACTTCTGGCTCCTATGACTGCTTTTACAGCTCTCTCTCTCTCCATTCAAAGCATCGTCACCCACCCTTCAAGCAGGATTATTTTCCTTTTCAATTGGACTTTGACTCAACAGCAAATTTAATTAACTGACCTAATGGACTAGAGCTGTGGATCGGAAAAAATAATAATAAAAAAACAACTCCCACAAAACACACAACAGAAAGAACCACCACTGCAGCCAGAAACAACCCCAAGAGAAAACAAAAAACCTAGAGAAAAAAAACGTGGCTTATGCTCCTGCTTTGTAGAGATGCAAAATAATAAAAAGATCCTCACGTTGCGAGGTATGGTTTCTCCATGCTAGCAACCATTTGCTTGTTATTGTCCTTTAACACAAGATCCCAAAGCCCGTTAAGCTTTTAAGCTGCACAACACACTAATATGCTGAGAAGACAACTATACAGGGAATACCATCATCCCCACCCCAGAACTTCAGCCAAGCTGCATGCTGATACTCATTTTATTAAAACCTCATAGATGCACATAAAAAGAAAGTGGTGCTGTATTCCCTGTTGGGGGGACACTTCTACCAACATCTGGAGCATCTCCATCACTTAGGTGAACACTGAACGAGGCTCAGCATCCTCACCACCTCTACCTCCCCTGAACCACCTCACTCCTGTGACACCGCAGATGTCCATGCAGGAATCCTGATGCAAAGGTCCTCGCAACAAGATGGGCTCTTGGCTCCTGTAACAGTCTTGGCTCTTCTAACAAGTGGAGGCAGCGCGAGCACCGAACCAGCAGAAGACTGCACACACAATAACGTGACCAACAACTCTGGCTCTAGCTAAATATTGCATACACAAACCACATCTCTCCAACAACAGAGTCCTGACCACAGCAGAAGCAGCAAGCCCAACGACGCCCGCAGCAGTACCGTGCCCGAGCTGCGCGTCACCCTTCAGTCCCAGAGAGGCCACGAGAACCTGGCCCCGCCGCTCCTCCAAAACATTCTGCACGCTCCTTCCCAGCTTTGGAGCTGCTGGTGACACTTCTGGCCTGGGGTTATTTATTGCAACGTTCAAAGCAAGCAACACATCACTTAGAAAGTGAAGCACCACTTAAAAGGCACGCCGCTGAAATGCGACTGCATCACATATGATTATAAATCAGCTAACTTCCTTGACTTATTTGAGAATACATCCACTTGCACAGAAAAAATAATCAGACATCCACTCATTAATGCTAACTTCATCAGCCGTGGCGAGGAGCAGTGTATTCCACTCACCCTTCTGACTGCAGAGGTGCTACTCTGTTTGCCTTTTCTTCTTCTATTAGGAGAAGAGGAAAACAAAGAAAAGAGTATTTCACGCCTGTCGCAAGATCACCTGATGGAAGCTTCCAAGAACAAATTCATCATTGCACATGCAAGGTACAGCCAGGGTGACGTGCATGCAAAGCAGTGATTAATTATAGACTTTTTGCTGAGGAAATTTCTGAGCATGAAGGGCACAATTTAAATTGCTGATCAGCATCACTTTTGTTATAACATGTTTGGAAACAAACTAATGGGTTGGAATTAGGCTCCTTGTACCAGCTTTGACACCTGTATCTGCCATGTAAGAAAAAAAATTAAAAAATACTTCAAAATATGTTCTTTCAGATGCAGATTCCTTTCTCTTCATCAAAAGATGGTGAGTAATGGGTGAAAAGTTGCAAAAAACGTGTTTGTGAATCACAGCAGCCCAGTGGAGCAGAAGAGTGTGGGTCCCACCACACAGCCTCTCTGCTCCTCCAAAGGGCAAGAAGGTCTGACCCTGCTCCTGACGGTGCCCAAGCTCCACAGCACACATAGGCTGGGTGAAGTCATGGCACAGGACAGAAACCCACCGCTTCCTGGGGGTCCCTGCAGCCCTGCCCAAGACCTCCACGCTGTGGAACAGCAGAAAAGGCCACCAGCCACAGCGGTCCATGGCCTCAGTTCAGCCTCACCGCTGCTGCCCGGCCTGAGGGCGAGAGCGCAGGCAGGGACCCATCCCTGCGCCCTGCTGCTCCGCACTGCATGCCCAACTGCCAACTCCTACTGACTGTTTTCATGCCCAGAGAACAAAAATAGGAGATTCAGGAACTGTTTGAAAATAAGAACTCCTATCTCAGCCAGACATCTCCAGCACTGACAAGGCTCTCCAGCGAGGTTAGCTCCAGGAGTTCTCCCGGCCCACAGCCTGCGTGGTCTGTGTCTTGGTCTATCTCACCCGCGCCACGCAGGGCTTGGCACCGAGTCCCAGCCCTTTAAAAATAAAGGCGTGAACAAACCCGCTTACAGAGCAGGTGATGTCAGTGTCAAACACCTATAGCTGCATCACCTCACCGGCAAATTATGTTGAGTACCAGAAGTTATCTTTGCCAGTGTTTGGGCTCTGGGATCGTTCAATACTTCCCTCTCATTCTTCTAATTTTTTACTTTATGCCCAAGTTGGTTGCTGCTGAGAAGTGCAATTAACGCCTCCTCCTCCTCTGCACAAAAGCATTCCCAGTGGCACCAATTAAACACAGGACCGGCGAGGTGTGCTCCCAGCCAGCTCCATCCATCAGGTGGCAATGCTGGGAACAGCTCCTGCAGAGGACAGAGTGCTAATTAAGCTTCCCTGGAGACCCCAGCGATGGTCACCCCTTGCAGAGCAGCTACTGGGACAGCCACCATCCTGCACAGGCTCATCTGCACACCCAAAACTGCTTCTTTGCTCAACTCGGAGTCAACCACGACCGCGCCAAGTCAGTAACACCACCACATTTACCTGTGAACACTAGGCTGGCGTTCTCCAGTTCTTCCTGTGGAACCTTGAAGCTGAAGGACTCATTGTAGAAGGGATCTATCGTCCCCCGCATGCAGGAGGTCTTCTTGGTTTTTGTTAATTTTAATCCGTGAACAAGCTGAATTTTCACAAAGGGATCTGACAAAAACCACAAAACACAGGCTCTGCGTCACAGGCGTCGTGTCAGTACCCCAGTTTGTGAAGGGTGGGCACCACAGGGACGGACCGTGCTGGAAAATGGCATCTGGAAGTGACTGGGACTTGTTCCACCAAGCCGCTCACAGGGATTTGCAGCGGGGACAAAAGTCAGGCTGCGGGATTAAAACCCGCTCCCTGCCAAAACCACAATTAATGACAGCCTTGATAGAGGCCGAGCAGACTGTTCTTTTTGGAAAATGCCAATATTCTGGCAGCAGCAGTGGCTGGGGCAGGGAACACGGGAAAAACACCTGAGGACATACACATGAAGCAATCACCAGCAGGCTCAGAAACGGCAGGGAGCAATGCGTGGACACTGGGAAAACCTCACGCCATCCACAGAGCAGCCAGATATCGTAAATGTTAGCACTCAGGCAGCGTGCGGCATCGGCAAAACACAGCACAGCCACAAACGGGCTGCCTTACAGAACACAACATGGGGGGAATTTAGAGCTCCTGGTTCCTCGCCTCACCCTGGTTCAGACATTTTTACTTGAAATATGGCAAAGGTATTCACACCCTCCATTTTATCTCAGGGTAAGTGTTCCAAATACTTTCGCTATTGTTGGCTATATATATAAAATGAATATCCAGAACCTTGTATTAATAGGAACTGAGCATCCAAATCCCCCTGGGTCCCCCACAAACTGCAGCCTCACCACTGATCTGCTTTAAAAGCATGAGTAATGTGAGAAACACACTGCCCTTTACCTGAACCTTGGCTCATGTCTGTCTGAAGAAGCTGTTTTGCTCTAATGATGTCCACATTCAGTCTTCCCGCACTGGGTAGGTAGTTTAGGGACAACAGCAACTCTCCCAGCTCCACTTCATTCTGCAGGAAAAAGGGAATGTGGAAATTCAGAACAGAGCTCAGAGGGGAAGGGAAGAGCAGGAAGAGAAATTAAATAAATCCCATTTGTCTAAGTGCCTGAAAAATAAATTTTAGTCATGCTCTAAACTGCAACCAAGAACCATCTGGTGGTACCTCATGCTGAGCAGAAACAAGAAAGAATACTATCTCCAGGTGAAGATCGTTCTTTAATTGCTGATCCTTCACCAGCTTTTCAGCAGTCAGGCAAAGAGGACCTATAAGGAGGAATGAATACAAGGTCAGTAGTTTCTACCTGCTCCATTCTGAACAGTTCCAGGTGGTTCTGATCTTACCAACCTCACGTCCTTATTAACATACAAAACACAGACCCAATGAAGAATTCATCCTCTTCCCTTCCCAGCCCCCAAGGACCACAGCAGCCACTTGGGAAGTTCAGACATGAGAGGGCTAATGCATCCCTGGGTCACAGGAAGGCAATTCAGAGAAGACGTCCCCTCGGCATCCACCCGTTCTACCCAGAGACCACAGCAGAGCTCAACTGTGCCCTTGCTGCTCATCAGGCTGTACCACGGCCATAGCTTCACATCGATGCAGCTGTTCAGCCATTATTTCTATTCCTTTTACTTAATGATGCTTAAAACGAGTAATTAAAAAAAAAAAAAAAGAGCTGACATCACTGCTCCTCAGACATGACAGCTTAAAATAACCTCTCCCCCCGAGCATGACCTGGCTGGGAGATGCTGTTATTCTCAGATACAAAATACGCACAATGAAACAACTCTGGAGACTGAAAACACACCAGCCAGCCCGGGCAGGGCATGGAGCCATCTGGCTCGTCTCAGGTCCAGGCAGGAGTGCAGAGCTTGTTCTTCATCCCAAATAGCCAAACAGCTCAAAGCCATGCCTAGATCGGATGGTCATAGCCCATTCCCAAAAGGAAAAGGAGATGCAGTGGTATTGCATTCATAACAAAAGGCTTAAATATCTTTATTGATGCCCCAAATATTAGATTATAGAAAAAAGAGACTAAAGGACTGGGTAAACAATAAAGAAAAAAGCTCTGAGACACAGTCACAGCCTGAACTGACCCAAAGAAACAGGTTCATCAGCAGATGGGCCAGCACACGAGGTACCCATCCCCGGCAAAGCTATCAATGGCACTGGGGAAATTGAGGCTTGGGCTGCCAGGAAACCCGACCAGTTCACAGCTATTCAGCTGCAGATGGCAGAGCAAAATTTCCACCGAGTGCAGATGAACCAGAGGACCAAACCCAAGAAGGCTCTTGGGGAAAAGCCCCATCCCTCTGCCAGGAGCAGCACAGCACCTCTCGCCAGGCCGGCCGGTGGCACAGACCAGCTCCTGCTAACGGCAGGCCAGTCGGCTCCTCACCGAACGAGCCAAGCGCTAAAGCTGACGTCAGGTAATGGTATTAAAAGTTTCCCCCGAGGCACTTTCTCTCCTCTCCTGTTCCTGTTGACTACTCCCAGCGAAAGAAGGGGGATGTGCGTGGCATGCAGGAGCAGGTGGCAGGCTGAGGAACTCCTGCGCCTCCCACGCTACATAATACAATTCAATTTAATTCAATACCCTTGGTTTTTTTGGCTTTCCGCGGAAAACACGGCACTAGGCTGCCCGATTTCAGGAGCTGGCAAAGCAACCCCTCTGCGTTTAACCCCGCACATTTAACGAGCAAAGGACAAGGGAAGCACCATGCGGGGAGGAGGGGGAAGGCGGCAAGCACAGCAGCACCCTGACTCAGCCCCTGGGCGAAGAGCGTGGATTTACACCACAGATGCTGAGGCAAATCCATGTGCCCTCCTCACACACTCCACTGACCCAGGAGCCAGCTCCAGAGCCACCCTGGCACATCCACCACGAGCTCACCCATCTTCTGCCTGGTCTTCCCCACAGCCCCTCTCCCCCATTTCTTACCCCAAACTCCTCCTGTCACAGCATCTTTTGGGCCACATTATGTGGTAGCATATAACTACACAGCACACACACTCACATTCACCACCTGCATTTTCTTTGGTTGCTACAGTATTTGTGCTTCACTGAGAAGGCACTCCTCTGCTGTCAATTTTTGCTGACTCCCATACTACAGTTCTGCTCAATATATGATATTTTAAGTTCTTTCCATCAGAAAGCCATTCCCCAACACAAACCTGACCCAATATATGCACACAGCGCTCACGACTTTTGTGAGGTCAGGCCCTACCTACATGCACCATTGTGCCCAACGGTTGCACAACATAAGGATCTAAGAGAGTCTCACATCCAAGGTGATTTAAACATCATCTATCTAATTTAAACTATCATCTTTGCTTTGATTTTCCCCAAAACCGCTCCTCTGTGTTCTGTGGCTAGAACAGCCTGAAGACACGTTTATCATCAAGAACAGTCGGTGACTTCTAAATCTATTACCAGGACAGTAACGAAGCATCGCAGCGCCCACCACGCCACTGACAACAGCATCCACCTGAGGTACCCCTCGACCCCAGCTCATTTTGTACAACCTCTCAACAACATTTTTAACGTATCCAGTCCTACTTCCATTTGCATTCACCGCTGCACCGCGTTCCATGCAGGCTTTAATTCCTAGAAATTCAGGTACATTTGGACAGCACAAATTAGGAAACTAATTAGTGATGTTATTACCTGCTGGGAAGAGACAATCAAACAGCTCCGGCTGCAAATACCAAACTTCTGGCAGAGCCAGGAGGAGGGCTGGCACTGGGCAGGGATGTAGGACCGTTCAAGTCATCCCCAGCTTAGAGTGCTGAAAATCCACATGAAGATTTGGGGTAATTACTTCTGGATTCGTCCATTGGTGGAACCCGTTGACCTTACCCAAGACCTGCAGGAACTTCCCCGGGTCCGGGAGGAGCGGTGAAGCTCAGCGAGGGAAGGCAGATCTCCAGGCTTCCCACACATTTACAGTTATGCTCTGTTTTTAAAAAAGTGCCCCACATTGTACACTGACAAATCAGACGGGGTATGTAACACCCACCGAGGCACAGGCAGGAGAACCAGGGACCTACCCCCACCTGAATCCTTCCCAGCACTGTGCCCACAACCCCCACAGAGATTATTGAAGGAACCAGTATAACATAACCAGTACGCTGCTGCCTAACCCACAAGTCTTCCGCAGGTGAAGGTAGCACTAAATTCCTGATTTCCCGTAGGACCTAACCTAACATGGATATTGGCACCTCTAGAAAAATGTTTTTGACTATCTGGGCTTAAATTTGAGCGAGGTGAGATATAAAATGCTATACTCTGTAAGTGTGATCCACTAAAGTCAGGAGACAGACTGCCACAGGCTTTAACGAGTCTCAGATCAGGCCTAATTTCCCAAATCTCAAGAGCACCTTCTGCCCCTTAATGCTTTTCAAGCGTGCCCAGGTTTCTGTTAATTATTTTAAGGGAAGGAACATACAATCCAACCCACAGAGGCCACGGCAGGATGTGTGTGCTCAAAGCCAGCAAGAAAGCAGCAGCCCGGCTGTGGGCAGAGCACCAGCAGCATTTGCAGCGATAACAAAAGGTGTTTTCAGGAGGAAACCCAGATCCCCGGATAGCTCACCTCCCCGTACGAGTGACTCAGCCTTTTCAAGGCACTTAACTCGAGCAGTGAACTGCCTCTGATCTTATAAATGCATTATTTCTAGCTTAGCCGCAAGGATCTAGGAAACGCGCTCCAAATCCTGCCACGGTGCCTGAGGGGATGTCAAGCACTCGAGAAAACGTGGCCAGCAGCCACCTCGCGTTCCTCCCCGGCATGTCGGACTGGCACCGCTTCCACCATGCTGTGCTGCACCACGCTCGCTAGCTTTCCCCTGTTCTTTGGTCACTTGTCATCATTAGCAAGGAAGCAAGGAATTAACGGGTTGCTCCAAGAAGCCCAAGGCACAAGGCGTACCTCCTCAGGTTTTAGTTCCCCATGCTTTCCCTGACAAGCTCACACCACGGCGTACCTTTGGTGATGTGACAGTCTTGCTAATAAGACACGCTGGTGGCACAGCTCGTGTCAGAAGATGACGATGCAGACAGAGCTGCAGCTTAATGGACTCGCCGTCTCAGCAGGCAAAACAGAGCTAACTGGGGAGCACCGCGGGGTCCACTGAGAGATGGAGAAACAGAACCCTTCTTGTCAGGGATCAGGCAGGAGACTCAGCTCAGGGAGGGACAAGAGGCCACAAAGGTCTCAGGTGGTTCGTGGGGCCACAGGAGCTGCCCAGGCTGCTCCTCCAGCCCACAGACCCACTGAGCTCACCTGCACCTCGGAAACACCCTGTGCTGCCATACCCATTGGCCCCCATGCCCATCACCTTGTCTATGGGCATCTTCGTCAGCAACGGTGTTAAGACACATGTCGCTGGGGGACGGCAGGCACACAGCATGGCTCCTGTCACACACTGGAGCCTCCCCAAACCTCAGACGCACACAGGGGCTGAGCTGAGAAGAGGGATGCAAGGTTATGCATGAGAGGTGTCATCAGCACACCGTTCGCCACAGGGAAAGGAAGTGCCTCAATTCTACTTTTCATCAGGAAAGTAAAACGCTGTTGGTTTTGCCTTGAATGTTTTGTTCACAGAACGCAGTGTGCAGAGGTGCCCCTCAGGCACCGCCGTGCAGAGGCATCATTTTAGTTGTCATTATTATGCTGATAACGCGCTGATTTGTGCCGAGATCCCAGATGACCCTGGAAAAGCAATTTCCTGTTTGATGAGGTGCCGGAGTGACACCAAGCCTGGGATGTCTGAGACTCTCCTGAAGCTCCGATTAACATTTCACTCCCGGCGGTTCCTCTCCACAGTCATATTACACAGCCAGTCGTTTGGATTTGCAGCCTTGGGCTCGCCTGTGATCCAGAACCTTCTGCAGTCACCGTTTGGCTTGAACCAGACACATAGAAGAAGTGAATGTTTTTTCTTTTCGGAAACACAAAGAGGCTACCTCAAGGGAAGAAGATTTTTTAATTAATGCCATTTGCACATCTTGTTTGGATCAGGGCAATTCTTTCCTCATGGCCCCCCCAGACTGTTCGCCGTGCATTGCTACACCACCAGCACAATTCTGCAGCTGAAACCCTCCCCGGTTCCCAACGGGAACCAGAGCACATTACATCAGCACAGACATCTATGCAACGCTCCTAATGAAGTTTCAGATTGATTTTCCTCCTCAAGGTTATCTGTGATGGTACCTCCAGGCACATTAGAAAACTGATGGTTTAGAACAGTTTGCTCTAACAGGCTTTCTACAGCATCCTGTGACACACAGCAATCCTTTCGGGAAGGCTGAGCCATTAAGGACCAGAACTTGAAAAAAAAAAATGTACTCACCAATGGATAAGAAGAGTGTTACCTACGTTACAGGCATGGAGTAGATGCATGATGAAAAAAGTCACAAAATCCCTTCTAAAGTCTAACTGGTTTTGCATCAGTTTAGATGGCCATGAGAAAGCCTCTCCTGTGCAAAGGTCTTCGGGAAGAAGAATTCCTACGAGAGGTCCTGCCCATGATCCCCACCACCCCCTCCTCTGGGCTCCTCCTCATCAAAATACACCCCACAGCATCCTGGTGCTGTGCAGAAAGGGCAACGAGAGAACAGCACAGAGGGGAAGAGATGAGGTGACCAGGCTGACAGCTGGAGGCAGAAAAGACAGATAAGGATGAAGAAGAGAAAATGATCAAGAAGAAAAATTTCTCAGTGCTGGAGCTTTTAAGACTGGAAAAGGAAAGAGACAAAAAAAACACTGAAACAAATCTGGGGGGAAAAAAATAAAGATACAAAGTGAAAGAAAGATGGTAGAATGTCATATGCCAAAATACGACGACAAACCACAGGTTAAGAGCCAAAAATATTGTCATCACGACAGACAAGCATCCATCACGGCAACCTATCACAGTCCCCTCAACTCCAGGGACCTGCAGGGTGGTGGCATCCCACCTCCAGCCAGGCTTTGCCCAAGGCATTTCTCCCGCCAGACACAGGTAAGCTGCCAGGTTGATTTTAACACCCTGTTAATGAGCAAGCATATCCCCATGTAACCAATCCATGTTCATCATCAGTGATTCCACATCATTCCTTTAATTAAGCAGCCACTAAGCCTTTAGACAACTTAAAAAAAAAAAAAAAAAAAGGAAGAGAAGGAAAAAGCCCTGACAACATTCACTTTCATATTTGGTTTCCCATGACCGTCACGAACCTGTACCCCATTCCGCACTGACACCCACAGCCTTGAGTCAACTGCTGTGCCAACTCTCTGAACCACGTCTCTGCCTGTCCCATGTTTTATGCCTGTACGAGAAAGGGAGAGATGGGTGCTGGCATTATTTTCAATTAACACACTGTGCTACCAAATGCAAAGCATCGTCCACGTTCCCCAAGGGTGGCTCCTTCTCAGGGCTGCAACGGGTAAGCCAAGGAACACGGGTGCCAAGAGCGAACCTGGTACACGCACAGCTGGAGGCCTCCAAGCCACACGCCATGACCACCCGGCTGCACGACGGAATTCAATGTACTACCCAAGAGGAATGCTCCAAAATGGGTCGTTACCTGAATTTCAAACTCCCTTCTCCCTTTTCCTTCCCAACCAAGGCACGGTAAGAACAACAGTGCAGCATTTGTTGTAGACTTATCCCTGAGATGGGAATCAGAAATAGCAGAGAGCTGCCATAGCAAAACCACTCCATTTGCGGAGTACATACCATTTTGAATGTAGAAAGCTGACAGCTCCTTAAATGACTGCCATTCCAGTGCACTCATAGTATAAAGTTAAAAAAGCAAGTTCAATACATACTCCCTCTACTATAAAAATGGCTTAATTTGAGGGGAGAAGGAATTTTTATGCTATTTTGCCACCAGGACCAGGCAGGTTTTTTTTTCCTCTTGCGGAATGATCTCCAAGCTCTCATTACTGCTGGTCTAAAACATTTATTCCTGCCCACTCAAATCTGCCAAAAGAGAAATGAATCATATGTCAATAAAACTTGGGGTCCTGAACATGTGTTTCAGAATTAATCTTAACGGCGAAATGTGCGAATCTGAGCCCAGCTATAGCAAGGCCTGCCAACTTCATTCATGGTAATTAAGCAAAGCCGCACACATTCAAGGGGATATTTAAGGAGTGCAGAGTGTTCCTATGGGGACTGGACTCAAGAGCTACTCCATGAGCAGCTACTGTGCTTCAGAAACACATTAATTACCCTGCAAGAAAAAGCCTCCCAGAACTACCAGGGATAAAGAATTTGGCAATACCTGCACTGACATTTTCTACGAGGAATAAGGCCTTCTGCTCAGCTGCTGGCTCTGATGACACATTGGACAGCAGCTCGACTGTGCCTCCGCTTTGGACTCAACCGCCCTAAGTGCTCAACACACGATCCAAACTAAAAAAGCACTTATGCACAGGGACAGTCTTTTGCCTGAAGCTTAGCATCAAGTGCTTTACGGCACTGATTTCTCAAGGCTGAGAGGAAAGCACGTCTCTCGGGCCACCCATTCCTGACACCACGAGCACGGCGATGCTGCACAGCCCGCCTCGTTACACCCAAGGTAAGTTCTTAGGCTGTTAGTTAACAAGCAACTCCATGAGGTGGTAACGAAGATATTCTGCTACTAATGACAATGGGCTTTCACCCATTGAGGAGCTGTACATCCCACCCACAGGTCTAAGGAGCTTATCCTGGTCCAGCTCCCAGTAGAGTCAACGGAGTTGTTGGCTGCAGAAGCTAGACCATGCCTCACCCTGGGAGAAACCCACCCATCCCTGCCGACACCGCATGCACCAAAAGATTGCTGACATCCCCCATCTTTTTTAGCAGGGCTCACTCGTGCTGGCACAGTGTCTCATCTCTGGGCTTGATGGGGCACAGTGTAGTGGTGGGACATGGACTCAGCACCTGACTTTATCAGCACACTGCATGGACACGGCTTCCAGGTGGACGCAACAAGTGCAAAACAGATGTTCATCTTAGCCAGTATCATTAAGGCCACTTTCTCTGCTCGTCCACAAACATTGCCCCATCCCACTCCCACTGCTATGAAGAGAAAACCTTCTCTACACCTCCTGCCATCTGGATTCACTTTCCTCCATCTCTCCAGCTCATCAAGTCTCTGTCTATAAATGCCAGTTAAAAAAAAGTAAAAAAATCACATATTTTGTGTCTTTCATCTTTATATATCACGTCTATGCCTGCCTGTTTTTCTCTCCCGCCTGTTACTGGTTTTCCAAGCACCTGCTTCAGCATTTTCTCCACCACAATCTTTATCGCTGGGGGGGTACTGCTGCCAGCTGCTGCTCCGTGACAGAGCCTCGGGGCAGCCAACCCAGCCTGGAAAATTTTCATCGACTCATGATCAGAACCGACTCAGGTTTAATTCAACAAGAAACTCATAAAGGCTGTCCATCCTTCAACTAATCAAGCAAAAAAGTGAGAAGTATAAAAAACATTGTCAACATGTCAAATCTATCGTTCCACGGGCAGTATCTTCCAACTAGCAGTCAAAAAAACCCTCACAAATTTCCAGCACAAGTATCACTGTTATTGAGAGACATTAAAATGTAGGTTTTCAAAGTAATAAGCTTTATTGTTTTACTTCTTCCAGGATTTATTTCAACCCTTTGATCAACTTTAATCACTACTAAGAGAAAATACACTTCATTCAGTGAACTTTAAAAATCTTATCACTGAGAAAATATGGGAAGATGATGCCAAACATCCTCCCTGGATATCCTAGTACAAGTTGCAGTCTGTCAGCTAAGGCCCGGCCAAAAAGAACAAGTATGAGAAGACCAAAAGAAGGCACTTCAGTAATCAAGGTGCGAAGGCTTTTTTGCTTAAATTAAGTTTTTCCATAAGATAGCAAGGCTTGCAAGGTTAGGCGTACCCATTCAAAGGGAGTTTTCTCTTTTTCTCCCTCCCTTTTATAAATATCAGAAATGCCAATTTCTGCACAAATAATTCATCTGAATCCTGGGGAAGCAGAGCACTGCTGCAAACAGCAACAGCTTTCAATGAAACTTCGGAGAGGAAGGGAGGAAGGGCTGGCTCCACGCTTGGCACACGAAGGCAGAAATGATCTTGTCTAATCAAGGTTTGTATTAGCTGTGGAATGAATCCGTGTTACTAATAAAGAGACACATAATACAGGGAAGTATTTATCATACAAAAGCAAAGAAAGCGAGGGGAAAAAAGCAAGGCTGCATGGTGTAAATCACAGGAGGATAACGGGATGCAAAGAGGAGAGCTCTGTCCTCAGATACACAATGCAGAGCCTGTGATGAACCGCAAATACCAAAAAGAAAAAAATTGTTGCAGGCACTTGTAAGACATTTGGGAGGAAAGGCTCAGGCAGCGAAGGGAGCCCGGGAACATCTGTCCTTGCTCATTTTACTTACGAACCATTCCGTAACACAGCTGTCCCCTCACCCCCCACTACCACTCCACCAAGCAGAACAGATCCCACTGTCATGAAGACATGTCCTACATAAAGACACGCTCAGGGACCTCATGATTTTGACTTGTGCACAACTTTCAAAACTTTCCTTCTCCCATGAACAATGTTCAGGCTAATTCCATAGTGCTCCTACTTCTATTACAGCAAACTAGCCGGCTCTCTTGCAGTTATCAGGGGTCTTGATCTTCTTCTTACACACTGCAGAAGGTCTGAGCAAGAGGTAAAAGTGCTCTCAGCCCCTCTGCACACAGAGACGGGGCAAAGCCGAGTCAGAGACCTGGCTGACTTCATATAAAAACACTGCTCAGTGGATTTTACTTCCACATGTGTCTGATCACAAGTTTCCACTCCAAATCAGACTCTCGGACCCACACTGTAAATCAGCGGTGAGGTCAATGATTTACTGTTCATCTCATCTAATACCTCTGACTATGCCACCCTTTTTCTGAACACATAAAAATCAAAGAAAATGTGAACCATCCAAGTTCACATAGGGGTTTCACTCAGTGAAGGCTCTAAAACTTAACAATTGCAATCCCAGTGCTGGGAATTAATTGGGAGAGGCAACCCACAACCCTGTTATACCAACCCTGAGTGGTACTCCTGTGCTGAGCACAACCGTTTGAGATGCTGCTCATACTACACTCTAAGCTTGGCTTTTTACAGCGTCTTGTGCCTTTAGCTATGTGGGCAATACTGCTAGTAGCAAATCTGGTGGCCAACTGCCATTCCGGGTTGCAAAGCTCAGACCTTCCCATTGAACAGCTCTTTCCCTGGCTGGCAAGGAGGCGGCACTGACCAAGGCGCTTTCCTGAGTACAAACGTGGAAGCACACAGACCCTCTGCATCTTCCCTTCCCGTCCCATCGGACAGTTAGATCGAGTCCAAAACACACACTCAAACTCGCACACACGCAGCGTACCACTTGCATCAGCCAAAATCTATGGCAAGTTTATTTCCTTTAGGGACATGATGAAAATAAAATCTACCACTACCTTGCAATTTTTTACTCATGCATTATGCCACCAGTCTGTAGAGATTTTGTCTTCGATGCACTTTATTGAATCAAATCATTACTGAATTGGCACTGGTGGTTCCCCTCATGTCCCCAAAGCACAGTCATGTTAACAACCGCAGGAGTGACCCAGATAGGACAGTGTCACTGCAGTGTCTGGCAATGGATGCAGGTCACTGCAGTAACAAGAAAGATCTTCCAAAAGGTGCAGATTTCCAAAGCAGTCTTGAGATGTTCTCATTAAAGCTGACATAGGATCTTTTGTCATGCCACCTCCTTTGAAGACAAAAGACAGCTCCTCTACCTCACAGTATTAGGTAAGACCAGTTATAGGCCCGCATTATTTCAACCCAGCAGATGCTGTATTAACAAGATGACAATGACTAATTAGAAACCACATTACTTGCCAACAAGCAAAGGAACCACACAAAAAAACAGCGAGAAAAATTGTGGCAATAATCTGATAAATTCTGTTACCTGAGAACTAGGCACAAGGGCTTTCCACCAGTGTCCGCCTTTCACAAGGTCTACATCACTCAAGGGCATTGACACTTTGCCAATAACACAATGGCGTGAGAATTTGTCAAAATCCACTACGGTTAAAAGCAGAGTTCTTCTCTGGGCTTCTAAAAAGGGGATTTCAAATGTGTACCTCTCTTCAAACACCGGGTTCTGCGTTTTGCGTTTCACTCCGGTCTGCTTGGAGTTCTTCTGATCTGGAAGAAGGCAGATCTTCACGTAGGGGTTGGAGTGAGCCATGTCTTGCCTTGAACCGTCGTAAGAAATTGGAGGTGGCAGATCTTTAGCCTCAATGACTCGCACTATTAGATAATTATGCAACAGATCGTACTGCGTGCTAAAATGCAGCATGCCCAGTTGATACTTCGATAAGATCTCCTCATCTGTCAAGGAGTCCATATCATCGCTATTCGAGTCAAGAGAGTACAGTCTTGGTTCAAATTTTCTAAAATAGTCATCTGGGGTATAGGTTTTTCGCAGGATAGTTGGTTGAACTATTTCTTTCTTAGCTCCTATAATTCCAAACTCGATAGGTTTAATGTCAATTAATGGAGAACTTGGCCTCCTCGACTCTAAACCTAAACAAGAGAAATGCACAAATAGGATTGTTAGAAACTCAACCGAAGCCAGTACAGGTGCAAGTCAACTTGTGCTTCTTTGGGTAGAGCTATTCTGTGTCTGTGCAATGCCCAGCACAGCAGGCTCCCCAGTGGGACTTTTCACCATTACATTGCCAATAATCAGTAGCACCCTTAGTTACGCTAAAGTGCAAGCTCAGCTACACTTTCCCTCCCCGTCCCTTTTCACGTGCAATTACCATGCATATGCTTCAGCAAGAAAAACAGCGCTGGCCCCTTCCACTGTGTTCCTGCAGAACAGGATGAGATTTTAATCAATGTACCTTCAACTTGACTTGATTCCCTGTCTAAAAGATGAAAGAGCAAGCCCTACAGTTTGATTTTCTTCCCCACAAGAATTACATTAAAGTTGGAAGGACGACCTTACTTGAAATCCGCCTGGTGAGGCTGTAAGTGGACCGTGATGCATCTGAAGATGATCGCCGTCTGTCAGGGGAAACATCCTGAAGAGTGGGAGGCAGCTCACTGATTGTATTATCAGAGTCTCCATCTTTGTCCTCATTTTGGCTGCTTATCCTGTTATAATGAGAGACCTTTGGGTGATTCAACCCAGCAAAAGGAGTATACACAGAATAAAAATGCCTTCTGATATTCAGGGTCTAATCTTGGGTACGCATCCCTGGACACTGCAGGGTATCTCCTCATCTATTTGGCAAGCAAAAGACTGAGCAACTGACTTCAGACCTATGTAAAAAACAGATTCTTTATCTTTCTGCCTGTCTTTCAAACAGTTATATCAGTATTAGAGCACGACACAGGCCACACGGGCACGTGTGACTAAGACCTTGATCAGACGTATTATATTTGTCTTTAAGAAAAAAAAGAAAGAAAACTCAAAAAGCCACAAACCACAAAAACCCAAACAGTAGCTTATTGTTGTACATTCACAGCTATGCTTTGGAAGCATGGCCTTCACTAGGAACGAACCAGCATGAGAAACCATCACGCTCAGACATCTCAAACCTACCACGCAGCCCCCTCAGCCAAACATTGCTTTGCAGGTACACCACTAAGGCTTCAAAACTTGATCGTAGAAATACAATTCATTAAGGGCTATTTATTGGCATGCCTTTTTAAATAACTGGCTGCTTTTTATCCGCTTCTATAAACCAGAGGTGATTCTCACAAGAGAGTAATTTTACTGCCCAGGCGTCTCAGTGGGAGCAGGGAAGTCGGCAGGATCTAAATAACAAAGCAAGTTTTGATAAGAGCTGTAGCATCTGAGAAGACTCAACAGAAGACTGGCATCATAAAGAAGTCTACGCGTAATTTCCATTCCAGTTTGTTTTTTTTATATATATATATATATGTGGTGTGTGTTGTTTTCATATAAAACAACATTCTGTTTAAAAACCTCAACATGTCACAGCTGCGGTGGCCCTCAAGAGCCGTCAGGATCTCCCAGCCTTGACTGAGAGAAGAGCAAGAGCTGACAGTAACAACTAGGGGAGATAAAAGTCTCCAACTGCACGTCCAGAGGGGAGTGGATGCCGATGGAAATGAAACCACACAGTGGTACGTGATGTGTAGTGCATCATGTAAAATAAGCTTTTTGGTTAACCCATGAGACAGAGTACTCCAAAAAACAGCCGCAGATCACAAGGAAAGCGTCAGCGTGAAATGAGCAAAGCAAAGGGGAATACAGTATGAGTTTTGCTCCTGATTCACCCTTTCTGCACGCATGGCTCGGTTGGGTATAAATGAAATATGTTGAATCATTTGCTTTAGTAACCAATGACTGGAGCAGAGCCATAAATATATTCTGCAAAAAGCAGTAAACTCACAGAAAAGGCCCCCCAAATATAAAATAGATTTTAACTGGAAATTCTTATCCAAACCCACAAAGTTCACAGCAGGATCCATGCAAATCTCACCAATTCACAGTCACGCAACTCATCCACATTAAAAAAAAAACCAACTCTGTTAACAATCAAAACCAAACCCTATGCTAAAAGGGGCATATAATATTTGCACAACTCTGCAGCCCATTAAAGGTAGTCCAAGTCATGTGGTTTGACATATAATCAGTACTTGGAACACAAATAGCTTTTTCATGCCTAAATGCGGGTCTACACAATCACAGGTAGCATTTGGATATACTCGTGTTTGAGAAGCAAATGCACAGAACGAGAAGAAAGCCGGGCGAAGAGGGAATCAGGAAGGGAGGCATTAAGGATGTTCTACAACGGGTAAACGTAATAGTGAGTTAATAACATACATATGACCTTTAGTAAGGAAATTGCTACTGAGCCACAATAATTTTTCCTCAAATAAACTTTGGCTCTGGTTAAAGCAGCTCTGTTTCTGTTTAATCCGAACCTTTGGGAAGAAGAGTTGCGTCCTGATTTCAATTCAGTCTCACAGACCGTGCACGGTCTATCTTTGGGGTTTACGGAGAATATTCAATAACAGGCAGAGCCGACACACACCCTCCCTCCCAGCCCATGTCTGCAAAGACCAGGATGCAACCACTCCTCATGAAATAACAAGAAGCCACCATGCATTCAGGTCAATACAATTAGACTCACTTCAGTTTAGATTTTTTTTTCCTAAGTTGCCAATGTAAAAAATTCAGAAAGTGAGAAAAATCAACAGTCTCCCAAGAGGAAGGGCTTAACCTTGCAGCTTTAACGTTCCCTACTGAATTTCCAGGACAATGAGGTGCCTCATAGCTGCCAAAGGGAAAACCTACAGGCAAAAAGTAAAGGATGGATTATTAAGCACGGGCAATGAAGATGATAAAAGCAGTTTTCCTCTGGGAACTGGGTGGGGAGGTAAGGAAGGGACAAATTGCATTCTGCGTTACACCAGTGTCCTGGGGCCATGAAGAAGTGGCAAGATGGAAAGATCTCAGCTGAAAACCTAGATCTATTTTTAAAACACTTTCAGGCTGCGAGCAGGGAATACAATAAATTGATTTGCTCCCAAATTCAATGCATGCATCTAAACACAGAACATGGTGGTGTCAAATCCTTCTTCCATTTTAGGGGTTTCCAGGCAATCCAAAAGCCCCCTTTTCAAAAATAAAAGAAAAAAAAAGGATGAGGGGTCAATTGGTATACGCAGATCTGCGAGCAGTTAAAAACATACCTATTAAACACCTTATTCTGAGACCAATTCCAAACTCTTACTGTGCTCACACATCTAACTCCAGACATTGTTTCCTACCTCCAAAAACACACATAGAGATTTAAAAGATCAACACAGTGAAAATAGAAATCTTCTTCGGCTTCTGAATTCTGAGCCAGCAGAGGATGCATGGGATCGTTTCCATCTTAAACCTGCACACACAAAAAGCATGGCCCTCCTATTGACCAACAAACAAAATACACCGTTTCTGTCCCCTGCCTTTTACTCTCCTTTCCTCTTCATCTTCCAGACTCCTGTTCCTCTACAGGCTCATTTTGTCTCCCTCTCCTCTCAATCACATCCCCTTGGCTCCTTTCCCTCTCCGTGTCTCCTCTGCTCTCTTTGCCCTCCTCACTTGACTCATTTCTGGGTTCCTTCACCATTTTCCAACAAAGTCACCCTGGAAACTTAAAGCATCACCATCTTTCCAGGCCACCATCCTAGGTCCACCTCAGCTCAAGAGAAGGAGCCAGCAGCCTTTGCAAGCAAGCAAAGCCTGAGATCCAGCTTCCACATCAGCATGTGTTAACAGGTGTTCTTGCAGATTACAGGATTTGCAACGGTGCCAGAGGAGACAGTGTTCAGTGATCCTAAGGCACGGCAGCATCCATGCCTCCTCGCAAAACAAAACTACTTCTCTCGTGTGCCCTCTTCTTCGGTTCCTGCTGCCCCTCTCAGGCACTACCTCTGGGAACTCACCTTCTCTCAGCTCTAGAGTAGAAGAAGGAGACCCTAACTGCACCAGATCACCTGAAGCTGGAAGGAATGATGGATATGTGACCTAGGCTGGGGTCCCATGGGTCCCTACCCCGGGCTGCCAGCATGAGAACGTGAAAGCGCAACATGGCTGAAGAGCTGGGCTTTTTTTTTTTTTTTTTTTCAAGAGCACATTGTCTTCTGCTTATGGCCATTCCAGTAAGTTAATTGTAGAGGCTTTCAGATGGAGCAGGACTGGGGGAAAACAGCACAGGCTGGAGAGAGCATTTTATGAGTCCAAAGGTCTCCATGTTCTCTGCCTGTGGCAAAGTCCAGCTCATCTGCAAAGTCACCATACATCCCAGTTTTCAGATCAAAAGAAGAAAAGAGCTTCAATGCTTACAAAGCCCCTTTAGCCAGACAGAAGGATCCAGCAGTCAAAACTACACCATGGGACAATCCCCCCACAGCCCCAAACACACATGATGTCCCTTCTGCTCCTCAGCACACCAGAGAAACCCTGAAGCATCCTCTCACAACAAGCCTAGCTACTTGTTCCCAAGTATGTAATTGTTCCTGCAGCAATCTTTCTACGTCTGATACTGCAACCTCATCACTGTGCTCTCCTGTGCGCAATGCTTTCCTATTTAGCATTGATTTTGTTTCCATTTCCCATTAATTGCAGGTGAATCCATTTCTGGATTCATTTCCATATCAGACTCTTAAACGTGCTGCTCCACATTTAAAACCCACTCTAACACATCTTGAACATCTCTATTTTTATTGCTTCGGTATTAATTACCATCCTATTCTACATGGATTCAAAAGAGTATATAGCCAAGAGTGTGATTTAAACATGAGACAATTTATTTCATGCAGCACCAAGAGATGGACCTTCCAGACCTGACGCAGAATAACAGTAGGTACCCACAGGAGCATATAAAATTAAGTGAGTGCCTCAGTGCGTAGGTACCAACTTCTGAGCATCACACGATGCACTAAATAAGCATCTCCTGTGCCACAGCTTCTGGACACACTGAAGCTGCGTCCATCAAATGATCTGCTCTCACAGAAGACAGCCCAGCCACCAGAGCAACCACTAAATGACAGGAGACCTCTGCTCCCTTCTTGGTTTCACTGATGCCTCCACAGGGTCACCTCTGTGCTGCAGATTCCCAAACAAGAGGGAGGGAAGACTTCACTGATTTTCGTTGTAATAGATTTGCAAATACCTTAATCAAAGCCCCAGATAAAACCTGGCGCTGCCTCTGTTGTTCTTTAATGATTCAAGAGGAAAACCTGAAGAGTACTAAGATGACGCAGGAGATCAAGTCTTGCTAAATGAAACTTTAAATGATTTTCCCCTTTAGAGCACAGAGGAGGTACACCTTTCATCTGCCTATACGATAACCACCTTCACACTAGGATAAGAAACTATTTCAAAACAACCTCATCAGCATTTCAGCTAAGTTGAAGTGCTCCAAAGGGCCGGTCCATTTGAAGAGGAAACAGGACTGAAGATGAAAAGCATCTTTAGAAAAGGGTGCACAGCTAAACCAGTTATGGGCTTGCTATGCTAGCTTACAAAACAACTTCTGCCTCACCCATTAGAAAAGTGTTTATAAAGACTAACCTGACTATTTGAGCTAACAGGGCTGCCCCTTTTTCACTTTGCCGTTGAGCAGCCTACGTTCCCACCCTCAGCAGGAGGTTCCTCCTTTCTACATGGCATCCTCTGAACGTCCTATCCCCATTTCGTACCAGTACTCTCATCACAGCTGAGCAGCCCTACTCCTCAGTTAAAGCTAGGAAATTGTGCATCTAAACTTACAGCCAAGCTGGAGTTTGAGCAGGAAAAGGTCCCAGGATTTCAACTTCATCTTCATTTGTTTGACAACAGCTACAGTCGAAACACTTCTGACAACAATTTCTACAAGTCCACCGGCACAGCAAGAGATCCGAGATTCTAGCGAGCAGCCCCTGAAGCCATTGGAAACCAAAGTACAAGATTACAACCCATCCATAGCTATTGAGAAATAACATTCAGCTGTATTTATGTTTGGGTTTCTGCAACAGAACATTAAGAACTATATTTATTCCATCTATATCAACAGACAAGTGCTATGCAGTTACCAGCCCAACTTCACTGATGCTGTAACAAGGCAGGAAAATAAGCATTCACCGCAGGTATTTTCCCTCTAGTAGCGATGTATTATTATGTAGGTTGGCAAGAGGGCGATTTGCAAAACACTATGGCACAGCAATATGCTAGAGTGAAAACATGCTTATTCTTTCACACACATCAACAAACTAATAGATCGGCAAATGTACAACAAAAGGAATTAAAAACTGAAGGTAAGTGAAAGCTCCGATTTAATCCAGCAAGGGTCTATTTAATTAACACAGCAACCAGAACACATTTTGTCCCTGTAGATGTATCAGCACATCGTATTTGTATGATCCATACGCACACAGCATCACAGTCCAACAAACTTGCCACTTAAATGGATCAGCAAAAGCACACTATCCACATGCCTCCCCTCTGCTACAATGATTAATTTAACAAAGAACCTTCCATGATTTTTTTTTTTTTTTTTAAGAAGTTACTTGACCCAGAAAAGTATTCCATTTCTTAGGTTTCCAGCTGGCACTGTCAGCATCACCTGTAACAGTGCTCCTCTGCTGCTACAACCACCCCAGCGGAGGGGCAACAGGCTGCTGCCCCATTTCCACGCCGTCCCTATAGCCTCCCCTCCACTTCAAAGCTCTGCTTGCTTCAAGAGGAGCAGAAAGCCAAATCTTAGCCCATTTCCCACCCACGCCAGCTCCAACTTCTGCAGTTGGTAAGAAGGCTCATTAAGCAGCACAAGGGCACTGCTAATAAAGGGCATCGCTCCGTAGTCACGGGGGGCAGACACGCAGCTGCAAGAGCACAGCACGTGCGCATCCAGGGTCGAATCGCTTTACGATTGTATGTGACCTTGAAATGTTCCTAAGAAGCTGAAGAAATAAAGCACGTGAGATTTTCTCCGTCACTATCCCCCAAAATACTTGAGACACTCGCAGTATTCACAAGCGTGCAGACACAGGGCACTATCACACCACGCAGAGGGGTTTCCTCCGAGGAACACAGATCTGCAGAGGAGGTTCCACGGGAACATTTCTTTTTGCTCCAGTAAAACAACACAGTTTTTTCCATAAACAAAATCTGAACATTGCAAGAAAAAAAAAATTACCAGCCCAAAATGCGGTGCATTACTTATATCTAGGACATCAGTAAAGAGTCAGAAAATACGAGACAATCCCCTCAGGATGGAGCAAGGAGACAGAGCGGAGAGTGAATCATCAGATTAACTCACCTCATTTATTGGTTCCAACTGTCCTTTTAGACATCCAGGATGAAGCAAAGGGGAACAAAATGAAAAAGACAAAAACAGGTTAGCAATGCTCAAATAACTTTAAATTTTCTGCCATGACATGCCCTGGCCTGGGATGAGCTTGGATTTCTGGCAAGACAGGACCTTGTAGATGTTAGAGGAAGGAGAGGTCTCCTGACCAGGCACCAGCTTCCCCTGCTTCCAGTCCTTCCCCACCAAGCTCCCTCTGCTCCTCCTTCCCCAGGAGCCAAATTCCCAAATCCACCCTGGGAGCATGAAAATCCTGCTCATTGCCCCTTGCTAATAGGAGATCCCATGCAACCACTTATTTTCTTTAATAACGTGTCTCTAATTGCAGCAACTACTTGCTGCTGACAGCAAGCCACATCCAAATTTTCCAATTAGATGCCATGGTGGAACAAAAGGCTTTCATCCAGATTCAGCCGATATAAATGCAGTTTCAATGCCAATTTGTTAAAAGTAACATTTCTAGGAAGGGGCACAAACTCAGAATACTCTCCATTATGTACATATCACTCGAGGTAGCTGGGCGTCTTTAGTATCATCCTCACATGTGACTTGAAGCATACAAAAAGAAAAAAAGTTAAGTGCTTAAAACTTGAGTCACGCACTCCAATTCAAAAATCAGCACTACAGCCACTTCCCCCAAGCCACAGAGAAAATCTACGGGAAAGGAAGAAATTATCGCAAGCTAGTGTTTTATTCACAAAGCCACCCTTGGAATATTCTACTGGATCCGCTTCATTGGTAACTGGAGATGTAGTAGCATTTCAGTTGCCTGCTGAAATGGCTTTCCTATCATTTTCTGTCTAATGTCTACGAGTTTCCCAGCTGTCCTGGCTGTCTTTCTACAGAGAGAATCCCCCCCAAAAAACACCAACAAACAAAATAAAAAACAAACCACACCAAAAAAAAACCCCACTCTTCTCTACTATTCCACATGTAGAAATCAGCTTCTAGCTTTATGCTCCTGACAGGGACAAGAGCAGCCTTTTATAAAGAAGCTGGGGTGCAGAAGTTGCCTTTAGTTCCGAGAACTCTCCCATGGACCACGTTTCAGCGGAAGCCTCCCTTTCAAACTTCTCGGAAAGCAGCGCTTGGCAAAAAGACCATCACTTGTTACAAACACAATTTAAGAGACTGGAAATGCTGCAGTGCGATGTGACAAGACAGTGATTACCGGATACCCATGGACCAACTATTCATGATGGTTTAAAGGGCTTTATCATCCCCTGTTAACGCAAAGATGCAGCCAAAGCTACAGTGGTTTAGCAAAGCTGCAACAAGAGTATTTAAATTGCTCTAAAGTGAAGCAGCTGGACCCGTGCCACATGATGGAACGCTGTGACACGTGCTGTGTGAAGGAAGTGACACTTCCCAACAGCCCGCAGGGACACGCGGTAGGCTTGTGTCAAGCGGCCCTCCTGGTTACAATCGGCCACCAGTGATGTGAAACCCCTCCTGCGTGCCACCAGCTCCACGAGCACACGCAGCGCTCCCACAGGCACCGTAACACAGCACCTCTGTGACCACCCACAGATCTCCAGCAGAAAATGGGAGGACAGAAATAAGAACTAAACATTAAAGTGCAGAAGAGGTAACAAGTAACCAGGGCTATAGTGGGTTCAAATGCAGACGCCCACGACAGGAGAGCGAACACCACCAGCTATGTGCATCCACCTGGCTCACACCGCGCAGCAGGGTCGGAGCTGGGGAAGGGCAGAGGTTTAGGGAAGGATGCAACAGGCACGGGGGGATCCCAGGGAGCAAAGCTGCTGCGAGGTGCTCAGCACACCTGGGAGAAGGGCTGGGTGTTGGGGAGACGCCGTCATGTCATCACAAGCCGGCCGAGCAGAGGACAACCCAGCAGGGAACCATCAGCCATGAGTGAACCCTAGTCACGGGCAGACCATGTCTGCCCCAGGTGCATCCCCTCACCTGCAGCCGGTTGCAAGGCAAGGCTGCAGCCCCGTTCCACACCTTGCTGAGATGGCCCAGTCCCCCCAGTCTGCCCGAGTCCATGGGGAGGGCTGCCCCCTCCAAAGCAGCACAGCCATGGTCACAAACAGGCCAAGGGACCACCTACAACATCTTGCCACAGCAGTGTCCGCGGGGATGCTGCAGCAGGGTGGGGTCCCCCCTGGTGACAGACCGTGTTGTGCCCCCCCAGTTACACCCCGAGGGAAGGCTCACAAGCCCCATCACAGAGGACACCGCAGCCTAGGGACAGTGGGGACCCCCAGCCACACACCCGTGGCTGGCATCCCACCACCCTGGCATGAGCAACACCACAGTGTGGGAGCAACGGAGTGTCCCCACCGCCCTCGTCCCCACCCGCCGCGCACACGGGGGC
>NW_009648710.1:763261-779826 GCF_000708025.1 Charadrius vociferus | reverse complement strand
GTCGGGTCCGTGCGGGGCGGCAGCGGTGGCCTGGGCCGATAAAGCAGTTTTTACAGCAGTGTTTTCCTCCAAAGAGCTCGCTGCAAGAGGAGATGCTCTACACGCACCAGTTTCAACAGGGATGCGGCCGTTCGGTCAGCTTATGAACAAAGTTAAAACGTATACACTCGCATCTCCCCAAGCGAAGATGAGGAGCTGGAGTAAGGAGCGAGCTTTTAACTCACAGACCACACTGAGCGTCACCTGGCTTGGCTTCATGTCCTCGTGCTGGCGTCTCAGGTCCTAGCCAGAGGAGATGTCGACCAGTGATGGGACCTTCTCAGGCAAATCCCACCACGTGGGTGGTTGGACCTGGGGAACTCAAGTAGGAAAGCGGTCTCTTGGAAAACCTCAAACTCTTGGAAAGCACAGGAAAGGTGGAGATTTGGGGCTGTTCCTCTTTAGCACCACGTTGGTACCACACAAATTATAGGCTTCCCTACATGCTGCTGCAAATGAAGGCTCCTGCCCTCAGCTTTGGAGGAAACTCTCCACCTATACTTCTGGCACCTTCCTGGCACATGGATTTACACCAAACCCTGGCTAGAGGCAGAGAGGCAAGAGGCAGCGTTTTACAGCTCAGCCCCGCTGGACAGTCAGCAGTTGAGTGCTACGGGGCACTTCCCTGACTCACACTAGTGCTGTTACATTCCAGTTTACTGTGGTGAATGGCAAAACCATCTCCTGCTGTGGAGAAGGGGATATGTACCGCTTCAGATGCCCGACAGCCTAAAAACACAGGTCACTACTGCTCCTTGTGGTGAGGAGGGAGCCTCTGGGGCAGGATGGCTTTGGGAAGCTCTTGCATTACTGATCGCATTTAACGGCCCATATAAGTTCTCATTGAATTCAATGAAAAACTCCCGTTGACTTCCATGGGAAGGGCCATACTCTGAGTTAAAAAAATAAATTCTCTTTTTCCCCAGGGAGAGCAATGACCGCTTTAGAAGAATAATTACCATAGTGGCGGTAAGCAAGAAAAAACCCTGTAGTACTTAGTTGTTTCAGGCAGTTTTGAGCATATTATTAAACTGCGGTACAAGCTGTTTGTCAATTTTTGCTCTGCTATTCTTTTTCATTCCACTTCTTTCCAAGTGCCAGTGTTTAAAATGTCAGCCTTTACTTTGAATATCGTTGCTCTTTTCATCTTGACTCACCACTGCCTTGATGCAGCTTGCAATAAGTGAGCACATGGATTTCTTTTTCCATGTTAGGATGTAGCGGTGAGCGGCTTAAACTTTTCAGACAGATTTTTTTGACTCCTTAAAGGCATAATGCTGTGAGTCACAAAAACTGTGGCATGCCTCACTATATAAACATTATGTGCATGTTTGTACTTGCTCCTTCAAAAACATTTTGGGCAGAGAAAGGAAGATCCAATGCTGCATCAGTTGTCACTGAGTATTTTTTTGGCTGGCACATATAAGTATTATGAACCCAAAAAGAAGAGCAAAAGAAGTTTTATAGGGGGGGTTTGCTAATACTATTGGGTTTTACATGGAAAAATGGCTCCCCCCCCCCCATGCTTTAGTAGCAGACTGTAGTACGAAGCTGTAAGATAGATGTGCTTCCCTTGCACGCTCATACATATACATGCATTTAAGTGCCTTTTACACTGTTGCTTGAAGGCTTTTAGATTACGGTCTCTCAGCAAATATATTCACTAAGCAAACACAGCTCTAACCCAAAGAATATGATGGATTCGAAACAGCAGACAGGTGGTTATTGTAAAATCTAATTTCAAATCTGCATATGGCTGATGCTCTGATTAAGCTCTGCTTCTACAGCACTCAGAATAAACAGACCCATTTGACATGATGACAACATAACCTTTGGATGTCCTTTGCTGTGCACTCTCTGTGTCTGATAAGACACATTCCATACTTCCCACATGTAATGGCTGCGATGCAGATGGCGAGGCTTGCAAATGCAAAATTTCTACGCAGAAAACAAGGTGATTAACGCCGCTTTTGCAGAATGTGATTTTATGATAGAGTTCTGTTCTTACTGATATTAATCCACATTGGGAATAACATCAGCCACATCCAGAGCACGTGCTTGAATCATTACAACCAGCCTGGCAAGTAGCAAAATCTACCTCCAGCATAGCAAATCAGTTCAGCAGCTTCTCAGACAAACCAAAACCAGAGCTGCCCGTGTTCAAAATGCCATGTCCGCAGGTGTCTCCCAAACCGTCGTCAAAGGCTTCCGGCTGCCTCTTGCCGTGAAGTTAAGGGAGAAGAGCATCACTCTGAAAAGTGGAGAAAGAAAGGAAAGAAAAAAAAATCTGATGGCTATTTCAAAGGATTTTCATTTGAATCCTCCTAAAGCAATTGGCAGTGCTGTCTGCTGCAAGGGGGAAAGTGAGGAGAACAGTGGCGGTACAAGATAAGATGAGATGTCCTACTCTGTTCTTCGTACGCCAAATCCTTATCATCGTCACTTGAGCCTGCTGAAATAGCCGGCTACCACTCTGCCTAAAAATAAGCTTCTTATCTCCAGATGTTTTTATAAATGGCAAGCCATTGGTAGTGGGTGCTTCCCCACTGCTGTTGGTAGCCCATAAAGGTCCAGCTTCTCTCATCATTATAGGATTAGCTTTGTTCCCCCACAGCATCATCGCTCCAACAAAGGCATCTTTGATTTGCTCTTCCAGCACCATCTCTAGCAACGTGTTTGTCTCCTTGCGGGTTTCATGGAAATGCAGTTTCCCTCTGTGGTTTTTCAGGCCTTTTTCTGCCTTGGGTTTGTACCCTAAAGAGGCAAGTTCATGAGGTTTCATTTAAGAAGTTTTGGGCAACTGGGACTGTCCTGGAGACCTGGGAGAGAGAAAGGGCCAGTGGGCACTGACGCAGAGACCCTGAGCAGTGGAGTGACACACAGGGGAAAAAACTGGGTAAATACCCCTATTTGTGAGCACAGGCCAGGCTGCGAGAAGGAGATCGACCCCAGCTGGCCTCCAGCCATGTCCCAGCAGAGACCTGACAGGGTGAGAGGGACGTTTGCTCTGGGGCAGTACGGCTCTGCCTTGCTGGCCCCACACCTCACAGTCTTGCGGCAGCAGGGATCAGCCATAGGAACCTGCATTTATTCTAGCACCAGGACGGACTCGGTGTCAGGGTCTGCGTTGTGCTTTGTTACAAGTGCAGAAAACGCCTGATGTGACCTGAGCGGAGTTGTGCATCCTGCAGACGGGAAAGGTGTGAGCTAAACCCCGCCGGCTTCCCACCCGGGCTCACGCGCTGATCCCTTCAATCGCTTCTCCTGAACTCCCACACAGGAGTGTGCCCAGACAGCTTGCTCTGGAGTAGGGAAAAGTTATCCCCTTCTCCCAGATGAGTCCTGGTGCACTCCAGGGGTCAGGAGGAAGCCTGGGCCCCCAGCACCTCTGGCCCAAGCTCTGGCCCCTTGCGGCACACGAGGGTCATAGCAGCACGGCTTGTGCCAGCGATGATGCAGTTTCCAGCAGGGATTGGGCTGACATCAGTGTGACAGACACGGATTCCAGCTAGTGACAAAAGGGGAAGGTGCTACAACCCATTTCCATGACTCATCCAGCCTTCGGGCTCAACCATCTGTAAATTAGCCCATCAGCTCTGTGGACGCCTGTGAATCTGCCCGATGTGAAGCCAAGATACTATTTCCCAGGCTTCTGCGTTTTCATAGCCAACTGTTCTCTATATTACATTGCCGTATTGTATTACATCCTCCTTCTCTGCAATTTTCCTAAGCTCTTATCCCTTTCTGGTTTGGCATTACCAACCCCAGGGTATCCCTCTTGTCACATCCCCCGTACGCAGCTCGCACCCATAGCCAGAGGCGCTCCCCCGCCTTGTCGCTGTGCCCTCGAAAGCGCTTTTCTGCCTCACTTCAGAAACAGCTTCTGCTGATGCTGCATCTTCTGCGGCGCATCTGGATTATTAACTGGCCACCTGGCAGCTCCCTAATTGGCAATAGCAGTAAAAGCACATTTTTCTCTTTTCTTAAGCCTCCAGATAAAGTGGCTAAATCTGATCTAAAATCCTCAGATCCTCATCGCCTCATATAATTTATAATGGCCTTGCTTGTGCCATAAAAATTACAGCTACTCTCTTGCACTCGCACGCTTTCTATTCTGTCTTTAACACGTTCTGGCAGGGAACTGAATGACACAGCACAATCTACTAATGCTATTTCTATAGTAAACAGAGATAAAAAGCACAGCCAAAGGGCACACAGCCTCCGAGGAAGCAGGCACCGCATATTATTGTATCAAGCGCTCGAATCCAAGTTCCTGTTCAAAGGAAACCCGTGCCCGGAGGGAGCTGTCGCCGCCCGGTTAAGCCGTGCTGGGTTCCAACACGCTGACCACATCTCAGCGCTACTCCCATCCCAGCAGAGCCCTCAGTGGCTTTACGCGGTGTCACTAGAGTGTGCCAAGCACCATCAACAGTGTTGAAGGCAAACGGTGACTGCTAGGTCATGTGTAAATGTGAATTTGAGGTCATGTTCTTTCAATGACCTAATTTTGCAATAACGACAGGACCTCTGTGGCCCGGGACTCGCTTGCTCGCAGGGTCCCCCCTGACTCGGTGCAGTCGCAGCAGCGGGAGAGTCCCCCGGAGAAGGCACGACACTGCCAGGAGGACTCTTCTGCTTTGGAACTCGCTCCCTGCTTTTAGGCCAAAAAAACTTGGATACTGTACACTTTGGGTCATGCTAAAAAGCCAGAGTATTTTCAGACTTCCGAGGAGAGAATGTTGTATTTATAGGGGCAGTTCAGTTTTTCAGTTGCTTTTGTAATTCATCTTGTTTCCGACTGGTCTATTCAAGCTGTGGGGCTGAGGAGTTAGCTGCTAGATTTCTTTTCCAGGCTCGCATTTCTAACTGTTTGCAGACATAGGACAGAGCTATTTTTGTAATATAAATCATTACAGAGAGAATATCTCACAGTCCCCACTGAAGCAAATTCCTACGGAAGCAAGCTCTATTTTTGTAGAAAATTCCTACTTAGTATTTGTTCTAATCTAATGACTGAGAAACGAGCAACAATGCCTCTCTGAAGCCGAGAAGTAGTATCTCCCTTTCTCAGGGAGAAAAATCTAGCAGAAGGAGAGTCATTCCTACTGAGAGGAGGTGGATGGGAGCTGCAGACACAGCTTCCCAAGCCCCGGGGGATGCAGTGGGACCCTGGCGAGGGGGGCCAAGCAAATGGGGGACAGAACCCAGGTCTCCAAAGTGACACAGCTGTAGAGATGAAGATACCCAAGATACTTCCAGTGCCCATCTTGAAAAGTAAGAAGCTATCTTCTAAAAAGGTCAGAGTGGGGGATTTTATAGAACAAGGCAAGCTCAGTCTCACACTCACTCAAAGTCATCTCTCTGAGACTCAAGGATAAAACTATAAGATAAATGCTGAGACTTTTGGTTGCACTGCAAACCCACAGATGACTTATTTTAGCGGAACAGCCGCATCCCCTGGAAGTTGTTTGAATAACTGCGCTAGGACTCTTCCCATTTGATTCACACTGATTTAATAAGTCACATTTTCAAACGTTCCATTCCTATTTATATGAACATTAAAACCTATATCAAACCTAGAAAGAGGAGGGGGAGGAATTGGCATTTACAGTTTTCAAACGTTCCAGAAGTGGCCTAAAGGCATAAGTTAACACAGAAACAGATGTGGTCAAGCACACTTCCTTCACTGAAACCAGCAGGGCTGTCTAACCGAGCCCTGGGCTGTGCAGCTCTAACATGTACCAAAAGTTACCCAAACCCATTTAAATATGGCTGGTAAAGGAAAAGCTTTTAAATTATGAAACAAAATAACTGAAACAGAAAAATAAAGATTGCTTAAAGCTTTTGGGAAAAAAAAAAAAAGTATCAACAGCAATAAAACCGCTTCTGAGCTGCGAAGGAACAGCTAGGGGCATGAGTTTAGGATCATTCAGCTGCAAATACCAAATCATCATTTGCTAAAACCTGCCCGTGTCAACTTCAGAATTCAACAGGTTCTAAAGAGCAGGACTATTTTTATTACAAAAGGCTCCGTTTCCAGTTGTCCCCTCACAGCAGCAGAGACTGTTACATCTGGTTTTGCCATCTCATTAAGCAGATGTGCAAAATACTGTATTACGCAGTAGAGCTAAACTGGGTGGGTTAAAGGGGCAATTTGCATTCTAAAGCGCTGCAGTGCTGTAGCTGAGAAATACATGGAATTACTGAATAGGGACCTCATAGGGACCTCGGTTTCACCCGTCTGTTTCTGTTGTTTGATTCTTTTTCCCTGCTCCCATTCCTATGTGTTTACCCTGCAGTGTTTTACTAGGACACAGCTCTGCTGAAGACGGAGTCTGTAAATCCAGCTAAATGCAAGCAAGATAAATAAACCAAGTCCTTTCCAAATTAAAATTTCTTTCTCACGAGGAATGTCTTCTCAGGACATTAATGGAAACCAAAATCACTACACAGAGCAACACACAGTGCTTTCCGACCTTCAGATTGAGAGCCATACTTGGAAGGCAAATTTGTCTTCAGCACAGACTGAGCCAACCTCATATGCAAAAGTCTGCACAAATCCAGGTGATAAAATTCCTCCTTGCCGCTGGGGGTTCCCCATGGCATCTGACTGAAGAAACCTGTTCTTATCGATTAGACAGGAACACATTTGCTCTCAGGCTTGCTCCCTACATTACATAGGGAGCAGCTCATTACGTTCCTCCTCCCATATTGCGCCCAGCAACTTCCAGCGGATCAAGCAGCACCGTCAGGGAAGATGCCTCTCCTCTGGAGCGATGTCCTAGTGCGGGTCCAGCCCTATGTGCCGCCTCATCCCACTGTGCCAATAGCTCAGCCAGCACCTCCTGCCATCACGGGCGACCAGCTGCATGCCCACTGACCTCGGAAAAGCAGTTTAAATGAGTCAAGAACTGCATTTACCCTTTCCCAAGGGAGGAAGCTTACTCATCCCCCTCCCTGCAGCATCCCTGTTACGGCGTTGAACTGAGGACCTTGTTAGCAACGCAAATAAGTTTCCAAGCAGAAAAGGAAAAAAAAAAGTAAATCCGATCTCATCCTGGCCTCCTCCCTCACTGAAAGAAACGGCACGGTCGTGGCCAGCGCGCCATCGCCATCCTGTCCCTGTTCCGCTGGGATGCCATTGAAAGGTTATGAAAATACTGCGCGGGAGGGAGAAGGGAGTTATCCGTCCACTCCCTTCGCTGCAAGGGCCTGCCTCCTCTGCAAGCCCGGACCCATTGCAGAGGGGGAAAATCTACTGAAAATAAACTCTAGCTGCTCTCGAGGGGCAAAGACATGCCGGAGCAGCCGGGACAGTGTCTCCCAGCCATGTGCAGGCTCCTGTGTTCCATCAGAATTGCACATTATCCACCCAAAATTAACTTCTGCTCTGCAACTTGGAAGTTTCTGGAGCAGCTGTGTTTGCTAACCACTGAGGGCAAGAATTTTTATTCAAATAAAATACCTGTGCACTTCACATGCAGCTACTCCAGTGGCAGTCAGGCAAATAGATACTCAAACTCTTTCGCTCCCAGAGCCCTTTGATATGAAAGTGTCATTATAAAGGTCTTTATTGGCCACAGAGATGAATTTCACCACTGAAACGGCTGATTTTCAGGTAGCAGACATCATACCCCTCCAGCTGCCCAGAGATGGGTGAACAGCACTTTCACCAGCTGACACTTCGCAAGGCAGAAAGCAGCGCTCAAACCACATCTTCTTCCAGAAAAGTTACAAGCCCTGCAAGCCCTGAAAGCTTTGGCCAGAGAAGTTCATGCAAATCCCAGAGTTTGCCCTCAGAAAAGCCATCACGTTTCCCACTGAGAGCTGACTCTTCTGACGACCATCCAGTTAGTCTCCATCTGCTCCAAGGTGGTGCACCTGCCCCTCCGTGCAGCGCAGCCGCTGCGTTCCCTACTTTCCCCTTTCTCCCACCATCTCCCCTCTAGCTTATCTACGTGGATGCTTCTGTTGTCGCTCTAAGTTTTATACTAATTTCATCCTGCAGCATCTCATTATAATTAGGTCTTAATTGCCACTTAACACAGGGATCATTTTGGAAGACCATAACGATTCTTCCTTGAGGAATTATTTGAGTGTTGAAAGCTCATTATGTGCCCCTACAAACGTTTCAGGTAATGAGGATGATTTCAAGAGGCAAATTTAAAACACCGCTGCTCACACAAGCTCTGGATTTGCACGGTTTGAGTGCTACTAGTGCTTCCAAGGAGAAAACCACACGAGTCGTCATGTTTTGCTACCAGGCTCCCTCCCCCAGGCATTCACCATGTCTTCATACTTTCAGTATGTGGGAACATTTTAAGGAGCACCTATAAAACGGGAGGGGTAAATGCCATGGGACAGTTGCATTACCCCCATGCCGCTCTGCTGGACTTGGTGCTCTTAGGCAGGTGGCAGCATGCGGGACATCCCAAAGACTCTGCACTTCAAGGTAGGCAGCCACTCAAAGAGCCAAGAGATGAGCAAACTGTTAGAAGAAACTCATCCATAGGCAAACATAAGGCTTCGTCCAAGACTTGCTTTGCTCCTGAGCAAGTTAGACTCCTGCGAGATTTGAAAACAGACAATTTGCCAAATTCTTACCAAGATCTCCTGCGCTCTTGCAGCTGAGTGCCAGTCCACTTTATGTAGTCATCTGCCTGCCAGGGCAGCAGCGAGGAGATAGAGAGAGGGCTGATGCTCTCTTGCCAGGTAACACCGTACCTCTTAAACAGCCGTTCTGCCAAGAGGGAGCTTAAAATCTAGTCGCAGCACTCCGGAAACCACCACACTGAAATAAAAGGGGAGAAATGGGTTTATTGGTTTGTCAGAGTCTACTGCTATTCTTCTCCCCCCCACCCCCCTTTTTTTTTTTTTAATATTCAGGAGATGACATTAATTTTGGTAGGCTGAATGAGCTGCTGAGCTCAAATAGCTTCTGAGCTCAAATAGCTTCTGGGAAAACACTTACAGGCTACATACAGAAACACTTTTTGGAGAAGTGCCCATGATTCACAGTCCTTATGACTAGCAAGTTTCTTCTTTTTGAAACACACTTAAACGAGCCTCCAAGCTTGTATGACAAAATAAGATGCTCAGAAGACACACTAATACTCTCCTACAACCACCTCTTCGGCAGCAGCCCCTCACCAGCGGACAGACCCAGAGCTGACGGCGGTGTGAAATACCAGCTCGAGGAAGACCCTGGGCAACACCTCCCCGCCAAAGCCAACCCTGCACAACCTATTCAAAATCAAGTGATGGTCTATGATGTGCCTGTTAATACACTGATGTTTGTATGCCTAAACGCGGTCCTAGGAGGCAAATTTCCAAGAAGCCATAAGAATATATTCCTAAATGCATTGTACAGCACAGAGAAGTCTTTTGCAACAGAAATAGCGGAATGACTCATTTCCTCTGTACTTGCTGCTCCGGCGCTTCACTTGCACAGGCAGTGGAGCAGCTCCCTGTCCTGTGCCAGCAGGAATTGGGAAAATCAAGAGCAGTTTCCAACATACGTAAACCTAGCTGAATTTCGGCCGGGACTTGTCTTTAAAACCAGTGATCCCAAACTGATCATCTGGCATAGCAGAGGAGACAGATGGGCAAATGGTTCCCGAGCACTCTCTCCCTTGATGGGAGTATTGTATTTCAGCATTTTAATTTTGCACAGAATAAAACATTGGAAGAGCAGGGAGTCGCTCTCTCCCTTGCCCTCCTCTGAAGCGTGGCTAGTAAGCACGCTAATTTGGCAGTGAATTCAACTCTAAGTTTCTCTTCTCTCCTACTCGAAACTGGAAAGAAGCGGACTGAAACAGCAGTGGAGAAGTGGGCTGTCTTGTTGGGTTTTGCTCCTGTTCTTCCATTGCTTCTCCAGCTAGCGGGTTTCTGTCAGAACAGCGAGACTCTTCAAAGCAACTCTCTCACTTTCTCCACTACAGATCCATCACAAGAGTAATTTTTCACCCTTAATCTGATAGCTAGTAACCTTCACAGCATAATCCCTGTCACTCCCGTCTTCTTGATTCTTTACTTCCCTTTTTTATTTTCCCACCCAGATTATTCTACGGACTCTCTGTGGCAGGGATAGAGGCCTACGGAGGATCATGAGTATCATGAAAACTCTAGCAAACCCTCATCACAACCCATGCAGCCCCAAGAACTGATTATTCTGTGTGCAGTTCTGGTCCTGGTTTTACAGGGAAAAAAAGTTCCCAGGGGTTTCAAGAAATGCATGCCTGTAGCTTGAGTACACCGAAATTTTCCGAGGCTCTCAATCAGCACTGCTATACTTTAAGGGGAAAAAATAAGGTTTCCTTAACACAGAAGACTGGTACATGATGACATTTAATGCAGAAGTGTTTGTAACAACCTTTAAGAGTTTTGCGTGTAAATCGTTATTTGAATCCTAACAGACTGTCGCACAGATACGGAACATAACGTTATCTATAGCTCTGTTGCTGATTGAGTGGCTTTGAATTTCTTATAAAGGAGTTGCAAATATGCCAATTCTTGGTTACAGATTTAAACCAGGACACTGCAGGCACACGCACGAGAGCACAGGTAGCCTCTTAATTAGGCATACCGTATGTTTGAGAAACCCACAACAGTAATATAATGTACAGGCAGATCTATGGACGGTCAGCCCTCCATAACCTGCTTATTTTGGAGTTGTGAGCCACTCAGACCCCTCAGGTAAGCAGAGCGCTGTGCTCTGAAGCATCAGCAAGCACTGAAGGTGAAACCGCGTGCTTACAGGGGTGCAGGTCCCTGCCCCTCTGTCAACCGCCAGCTTCCCAGTGCCATCGGCCGACAAAAGCGGGGCTGGCTGCTTTTCCGCCAACTACTCAAAACAATTATCACCAGTCAGAATGTCACTTACCTCAGGGAAGACTCACCAGGCAGACATTTAAAGAGGTGACACAGGAAATAAACCAGCCTAGAAGAGCATATTTCTCATGCCCATAGTCTTCTGGAGCTTTATGAAAATGAGATGCACAAATAAGAGTCCCTTCCCCTCCAGGCAGCTTTAGCTTGCATTAGCAGTACTTAATCAGCAATTCACTACTGACCTTGGCTGCGTTACAAGAGAGGTATTTGCACAGGAATTGAAAGATTTTAAACAATTTATCCAATGACTTGGATGCAAACCGGCTTTTCTTTAAACACCAAGCATGCAAGTCCTTAGGCCAGTTAATTTTTTTGTTAACAGATTTATCTTGAAAGGTAACTCCTATGTTTTTTTAATCATTTTCTGTTGAATAGAAACTCAGGCTTCAAACTGAGAAATATTTCAGAGCAAGGAATGAATGGAGACCAGAGGATGGTCACTGCTTTTAAAGGAAGCCATTAATCCGAGAGAATGCTACTAAAGACATAAAGATCTAAATACGCTTCCTCTGCACTGGCTTGGGTGACTGAGTGTTGACACTAAAGGAATGACATTCTTCCAGTCTCTGCCAGCGAGAAGTCCGTTAGCCAGCTGGGCTACCTCAGTGCTGTACCAACGACCGCTGCCCCTCCTACAGAAGCTACTCTCTGCAAGGTAAGAGGCAGGCACACAGAAGATCTGAAGATAGTTATTTTCAGCCAAGCTTTGATTTAATGATTAAAAAGCTAGGGGTCTTGCTGTTATTTCTTTCTTTAATAGAGAACATCAGCACAAGCCAGGAGTGTATAGTTCTGGCACCTTACCAAAGATGAATAAAGGACAGGTAACTTGCTGGCCCAGCCACCACACAGCTCCTGCTGGCTTCAGCAGGGCTTTTTCCATATTTAATAAAGCCGTGACCCGTGCAGTTTGGAACAGAGACGTGTCTGTACATGCCACACTGAAAAGCTCACACAGATACTGTGAAATGAAGGTGAAGTCCCAGCTCTTCATCAAGCACCAGAAAAAAGCAGATTTTATGCAGTGACCTGAAACTGGAGCCAGGGAAACAAGAATGGAAACCTTCTTAACCTCCGAGCAAGACATCCACAAACCCCAACGTGCTCCATTTCAAAAGTCAGCAACGCCACAGCCGGTGCCAGCCGCACTCTAGTTGCTCTCCTGGCTCTCCTCCCGTATCCCTCTGCACAACTCCCAAGGCGTGGACTTCCTGCTCTCCCATGGTTTTGCCACTTTAGTAGTCTCCTCCTAAAGAGCACGTAACCCTGCCGATCACAGTTTTGTGGCTGCAGGTAGCTTTTACTGAAAAAAGGTAACAACGAATTTAAATCTTGAGGCATAGATGCTTTAAAACAGCTGTTTATTACTACAGTGAAATATTAAAACAAAACCACCAACTTTTTATGGAAACAATAAAAAGTGCAAATGTATTTTGATATTAAATAGGAAATGAATTTATAAACATTTCATTAAAATGGGCTGACACTTTGCGCCTATAAACACGTTTGGTTTTTTTTTAAGAAGAAAAACAATAGCAGCTGATCACTTTAGTTTAATCTTTGGTCTGATTATTAACCAGCAAAAAATAGTTGTACCAAGAATGTCCATTGCAAACAGACACTTAAAATTTACATTACTCTGCAGAGATTCAAAATCAAAAGAGGAATGTTTTCAAGATATTTAGTCAGATAAGAAATAATGTCTTTGAGAAATACACAGCATTTTTCAATACAAAATGAAGTCACATATATGCATTTTGGTACTGTAAATCAACTTATTCTCTTGCAGGTGTGACTCCTCTTCCAAATCAACGTTCAATAAAAACAACTTCATTTGCACAGAGTCTTTGTGAAAATAGGTTGCAGATAAAGAGAACCAAGAACCCACATTAGCGCTAAATAACACGCTCTTTCTTCTGTGTTGGAGTTTGAGTTTACGCACACAGAGGCAACCCTGCTGAATCTAGGATTCATTATAACAGTTACGACCTTAACAAATAGCATTCATAACCTTGTTCTGTGTACAGTATCCATGGGCTGGGAGAGGAGGGAGAAGCAAAAAGGCCCACAGGATTGCTCGTGTAGGTCAAGTTGTCTGTACGCCTCCTTGCAGATAAGGCCCTGTAATAGCTCCAGGACGCTGCAGGTACCAGTGCTGTCACATTTGTTGTGGAATAAGATTAATACTGTAACAGAACCCAACTTTTATCAGCTCCTTTTGTCAATCATATTCATGAAAGCATGCTTTATAGCAGATAAAGAAAACACACTTAACATCTCTGTTGTACAATAGAGCCACAAGTTAGCCTACGAGATTTCCTCAGACCTCCCACCAACCGCAGGCACGCTGCCTTACTGGCAGGGAGCCCCCTCTCCTCAAGAAAACTTGCCCAAGCCTGAGGTTACAGCAAATGCATACATTTTCTCCCATCACCAGCCATCACAAACTCAAAACTGCCTTGCTGAGCAAAAACTCACACTGAAGATCTGCCTACATGGCTAATAAACTGGGGGTTTGCCTCACTGTTCAGCCCTGATGCATTCAACCACTTTGGAAAATATTTGGAAGTCTCTTTTCCCTACCCTCCAGATGTGCCTTGCTTTCAATAGCTCTCCTCCAATTTTATCCCCATGGCCTTTGGCTTGTTTGCAGTGTGTCTTCACTGAGAGTTTACCATCATTCTCATTCACCCCTCAGCCCAACTTTCATTTTCTAAACTATTTATATTCTCCACCATCTCGCATTTCCTGATGCAACAGTCTTCCTGGCATTACTACACTTTAGTGAGAAAGTCCTTACCAAGTCTATTACAGATTTCCATGTATTGCAGCAATACTAAATACACACCAAATGTGCATCCCTTTTCAGAGAAAAGATCACTTTTCAGAGGCAGCGGTGCACAGTGATGTAAACAAACCAACAGCTGACTGAAGTGGTTATGATGCCAGAATTAACAGCTAATGGGTTTTTATTGCATGAGTCCAGGCAGCCACAATACCTTGGGCTGGTCATCTAGTCCTTCTTTGGGCAAAAGATTCAATGGCATGGATTGCAGAACTGCATTTTATTTCAAATCCCAAGTAACACAAGTCTGCAAAAATAGTACGTATCGTGGTCTACTACCATGAAAAAAATCAAAACACCAAGGTAGCTCACTTAGCCTTAAATACCATGTGCAAAGAACATTTGATCAATGCTACCTATAAATACACTATTCGTATTTGTAGAAAGAAGCACAGGGCTTCATATATAAAAAACCCAACTTGCGGGTGTGACCTAGGCTATAATTACCTGAAAATAAGACTGCAAGAGCAGTTTAAAAAATAGACAGGAGTAGACAAACATCTGCCTAGGGAGCGTTTCCATTTAGAAAAATAGAGTTTTATAAAGCTTCATAGATTTTGAAAACATTTGGTTTGTGCTCTGATGCATAGAACTGTGAATAAAGCACGCCGGTATCTCTATATACATCAGGGAGAAGAGGAGTACATTAGTAACTTCAAGTTACCCTAAAGCTTCCCAGAAGTTACACTTGGTCATTTATAATTCACTTCAGACTGCTCACCTAGGACACCATATAGTGGGTAATAAGGCACACGTGTGGCTTCCCGAGTGCCAGAAATTCAGTAACACATTTTGGGTCTTAACACATCAAATACTTGAGCAGGCAACCCAATAAAGCAAGGACTTTAAATTCTGAATTTGCTGACACCTGGGACACACCAGGTTCCTCCACCCCAGGCACCTGCACCAGGAGCTAAGGACACTTGCAGAACTGGCTGCGTTACAACTCACCAGGTTATTCCAGCGACGAGGACATAACCAGGCAAGAAGTGGAAATTATATGGCTGATGTCTATATTTAGAGGACACCAGGATCCATAGCCTAAGACTGCCACTGTACCATGAATTAGTGCTAAATAATTTTGAAGTACCCTGAAATATTTCACTTCCTCCTCCCCGCAATAAGATAACAATTTGCTATAGCACAGCACTAGACAATCCCATCAGGTTATTTGGTCAAAACACTGCCACAATCAGACAACTGGTCAGGCAGTCATCCAAAAATCCCACCAAACTCCTACCAGAGAGCAGGAGGGCACAGCACCCAGCAGCCAGCTTACAGCACTGAGATTTGGACTGGTTTAAGGTTTGTTCAAAAAAAAAAAAAAAACAAACCCCAACAAAAAAAAACACCAAACAGAATTTCTTAGTTTTGTTGTTGGTCCTTGAGGTAAAGCAAATTCTAAGAAAATAGTACTCAGAGCCAGAGAAAAAAATAATAAATCTCAACAAGAACCCACAAATGAACCTCTGAGTATTTCCTTAAAAGAAGGTTTTCCTCAGGATGATTCAAACATCATCCCTTTAACAAAATATTAATGCCTCCTCCATAGCAAGTATTTAGTGCAGCCAATTAACCTAAAAAGAAAGCTTTTGTGAAAATAAAGTGCTATTTGTTTCCTTTTATCTGTATTTCAATCCTTCAGTATAACCTTCACTTGAACACAGAAATGCGCAACTAGATTCTTCATGCTGTTATGGGAGAGGTTTCACATCTTCCCTCCATTTTGCATTAACATGCGCAATATATTTCTATTGAGCACAATGTATTCGATTACACAGGAAATTTAAAGCATGTCATTGAGCATTTCAAACTGTGATCAACATCCATGCTCTAGTGCTCATCGCATTTTAAGAGCCTCTTGGTACATCAGGGGGTTTGTTTGCACTTACAGGATTTTTAAATCCCAAATGGATTTTGTATCATAAAAAGCGAATCTCAGAAAAAGGTCAATTTTGCCACTAAGACAACAAGTTAACATGGATTTCCAGAAATGTCAGTTTGAGCCTGTTAAAAGTTAGATTTGCAAACAGTTGACTGTATGCTTTTTGTCTAGGGCCCCAGAAGTTTCACAATTTTCCCATGAACAATCAACAACATTAAAAAACAAGAATCACAATTTCATTAAGTCTTGGCCTCTGGTTTCCCACTTTTGTCAGGTCAGAGACAAAACCACAGAACCACATTGAAACGGGTCCCACCTTCCTCAGACAGACGCGGGCTCTCGATGGACCAGCAGGCTGCGAGCACCCGCTGCCCTGGCAGTGTCCATGAGTGACACCAGCTCACCCGGCCGCCGGCTCACTCTCCCGTCGGCTCCTGCCTGGCCTCGGCGGCATGCCGGCATGGGGCGGGCACTGGTCGCAGGTACCGCGGGCTGCTGTACATCCTGATGATGTGCGGGGCCTGGATCCAGGTGTTGATCAGCTGGAAGGCAACCAGGTCCAGCGTGGCCCCATCAAAGGCTGCCAGTAAGTTCACGGGGGCGGCTTCCTTGAGGACCCGGGGCAAGGCCACGGCCTCGGGGAGGCTGGCATTGCCCAGGAAGAAATGCATCAGCACCTGCTTGCGCAGGCAGCCCCTGAGGTGCAGCACCAGATCCTCCAGCCGCTCCACCAGGAACCGCTCGTCCCAGGCCTCCAGGGGCCCCTGCAGCAGCAGGGAGAAGAGGGCCGTCTTCAGCACGTAGGAGGAGAGCACCCGGCGCCACTGGGAGCAGAAGGGCTCCTCCAAGCCCTGCCCGCGGAGGTCCCGCAGGCCCTTGAGGATCTGCAGGCACTTGAGGTGGCAG
>NW_009648710.1:738640-761871 GCF_000708025.1 Charadrius vociferus | reverse complement strand
CGCGCAGCGGCCGCCTGCCCCGACGGCGGAGCCCGAGCCGCTCTGTGGGCACCAAACGCGCCTTTGCATGGCCCCCTCCCTGGACAGGCCGCTGCAGGGGTGTCCTTTGGTGTAAAACACGAGTGTTTCTGTATCCCCGCATCAGAGTGAGGGCTGTGGCGTTGGGCAGCGGTGCTGTGTCTCGAGCTCCACATTGCACATTGTTCCTCAAATAAATGCGCTGAAGGTCTGTCCTGCTGCAGGGGACTCTCCCCTTCACAGCTCTGCCAAAGGGTCTCGGTGACAAAGGGACAGCAAAGTTGCCGCCGTTAATTCACCAGGGTGTGTATAGTCTGCTGTCATACCAACAGCTGCGTGTAGTCAAATCATTCAAAAGCCTGAGGTTTTTACCTTATTCCCAAATTATTCAGACATGGACAAACCAAAAGGGAAGAAATAACCCCGGGAGAAGTTTCTAATTTGTTGCAAAGGGACTTTGGGTCTTGTGTGTTGTAGGACAGCCGCTAGGATACCAGGCCCGCTGCTGTGAACTGCAGCTGTGGTGACGCTTCTGGCCACAGCATCACCCTCAGCACGAACCAGATGGAAGAATTGAGGATCCATCAGATATACGCACACAGGGCTACCTCAGGCATCATCCCAAGCCCACGAACAGCAGAGCCAAACATTCAGGTCAGCAGACCAGCACAACAGCATCACTGCACGTGCAAAGCCTCCAGGCATGGCTGGAGAGTTGAGCAGTCACGTTAAACCCCATAGAAACCACTGGGACTTCTCTGTCACTAAGACTTCTTCACCCAGCCTGCTTCTTCAGGGCATTGCAGATCTGAAGAGATCTTTGGGACCTGTGTTTCCTTCTCTCTCATATGATGTCTCCCTCATGGAAGACATCCTCACTGCGGCTGAGCTGTATTTCTGGATGTGTCTGTGTGTCCCAACGAGCTGTAACTGGAAGAGTCCTCTACGGTGGTGACGATGATTAAACGTTAGAAATTAGCATATCAAGCTCCTGCTGTTGCAAGTCTTTGGAGATTCCCATGACCTGAACAAGTAAAGGCAGCAGTCGAATTTAGAGGAAAGGAAAATTCTATCACATAGGTCCAGTCATCATGATGATCTGATATTTTTCCTGTTTGGGACAAGACTTCTTTATATAGCATTTGTCTGTCACTGTATTTCTTGACCATAGGGATGGATTGTGTATTGCTCTTGTTTTCTTTCCAGAATTTGTCCCCCCTGCTTACTGCACAGGTACTGGAGATCCTTTTCAAACATGTATTTTGCTGGAAGCATGTTAGCTCCGTCTCAGATGTTGATGGGGACAGGATCGTCATCCTTGGCTTCTATTTGTTTAATAAATATTTACCAAGTTTTGAAACTGTTTGCTGAAGTTTAAGGACCATCTATGTAAGCATTCTGTTGTGTTTTAATTTCAGGTGATCAAGTTATTACTGCATTACTGCGACTCGCTGCATCTGCACAGTGTCATGGGTGGCACCACAAAGGTGAAGGAGCTGTGCTCAAATACGAGAGACTGAACCCAGCAAGCTGAAAATGCTGGAACAAGGAACGGGTCAGAGAACCAAGTGCAAGAGGAAGGCTGTGCGAATGTTTGGTTATGTTATTTGCCTTTATATGAAACAAAGCATTACTTCAATTACATAAAAATCATACTTCACAGAAAGAAACTTCTGTTTTATAGCCAAGATGGTGCACTCAAAATCAAACCAGGTAACCACGGTCAAGCAGCCTGAATTAATTCACAGGCAACCAAACCAGACTGAGAGTCAAGAGTACATTTGAAACCTACAGAACAAGGTCCTAACCATTCCAGCACCGACCCTTGGAGTTGTAATCAGGAGTTGTTGGGGTTGTTTTAATTACAAGTAAAGCAGATACAAAATTGCGTATGGTTTCTTACCTTTGTAACATCTCAACCAGCACAATATTCCATACCCCATGTTTTCTGACAGCTATGGGGCAGCTGAAGCCACAACTTCACTACTCAGAAATGTCATTCCACAACAGCCGTATCTTTGAAAACAACCAGGAAGCAAAAAGCGTCTTTCTTCCCCATTCCTTGTTTCATGTTTTCCTGTATTTCTTCACAAAGCCAGATAAGAGGACAAAGGCATTCATCATGCTGCTTGTTGCTTCTGACCCATCGCTTCAAACACTTTTTCCTGCACCCCCAAAATCCCAAAATGTTTAAAAAGCACAGCTGTGCTGGTATGAAACTGATCGCGGTTGGGCTGTGCTGGACTGGCCAGTGAGGCCAAACAAGAAGATGTTTTATTGAAAAATACCATTGAACTTGATGAACCCATTGTCCCATATGTTCGATCCTTACTAGTAGCCTGTGCTTTTTTACACCCTGGAGCCCAGCGTGTTTCACATGCCTTCAGGTCTTCCTACAGGCATGCTGATTTTTCAAGACAGCCTGCGCTCTCTTTTCACGCAAGGCCAATTTGATTAGCAGCATGTCCCCACTCAGGAGACAGACAGCTACATCTGCAGAAGCTGGCGCTGCCCTGCGTACCTGTCAGGCAGCTGCTGCCCATGGGGTGACCTAGAGCTGAGCAGCACGGCGATTATCACTGTGGGACCTGCGTACAGGGGAACGGCTGCGGCTCCCCAGCCAGCTGTGGGCCCCACAGGCTGGAGAAAATCCAGATGTCCCCCCCAGCCAGTGGGACGAGCCCAGGGGCCAGCTGGCAGAAAGCGTTCGACCAGCCACAACAGACCCAGCAGTGCAAATGCCGGCTCAGCGCATGCTTGTACGTGCACCAGATGGCACTGGTGCAGGCTCACTCAGGCTGCAGAATAACAGGTTGTACGTTAATAACTATGACCTCAAAATCTGGACCAGAGTGAATCTACATCATTGATTTTTACTACTGCTGGTTAAATTAGCAGCTAGTCCTTTCTCACCTCCTCAGCCAGCAGCAAGACGAGAGCTGTAGAACCTGCGGCTGATAAAAGATGGCCAACAAGCCTATTTTCTGGGTCCTTGGCTGCTTCACGACTCCCTGAGCATAGGCTGGGTCTTTGGGCAAGATGCTGAATACATCAGAAGTAGAAGACTTCAGAGAGGTGAGCGATTGCTCAGCTCTACTGTCTGGACCTTACTTGGAAAGAGCCAATGTAAGAGCCACTCTGCCTATCAGCTCGCACTGGCTAAGGGCGTTTGATGGCTCTGTACCAAAATTGAAGTGCTCATAAACACAAAACTGCTTTCAGTTACCAAATAGCAACAAGCATCATTCCCCATTACCCCTCATTCCAGTCCCACTGAAATTATGCTGCAGGGGCTGTATTTAGTTTGCAATGGATACAGTTCCTCCACATTATCACAGCTTATCTGTAGTTTGCATTTTACAACCTATCACAGAGGGAAAGAAATAAGCCATTTTATTGTGTCTGGAGTACTTTGCTCCTCTTGTCACTTATAGAGACAAGAATACGTTGAACTTGAGAACAAGCCACAGTAGTATGTGACTTACCTTTCCTGCATGGTCTTCCACCAGTTTCCAGGAGCTGGACCACATGCAATACGTTTACTTCTGTGATGGCAAACAGATTTGTTTTTCATCTTTCTTTGTCTCCCAAAGAAGTAGCAGCTCATTTGTTTGGATTAAAATATCTGTAAACTCCACTGCTGGCAAGTTATAATGCTGATTGTTCCTCGTTTTAAACAGTAGTCTTGTGGGAAAAGTATAAAACTAAAAAAAAAAAATAAAATAAAGTTTATGAGGTTTTAATAGCAGTTGTGTACTCCAGAAAAATAATAATTTGTATACTAATAACCATGACCTCAAAATCAGGACCAGAGAGAATTCACAACATCAATTTTTACTCCCATTGTTTAAATAGATGTTATTTAAACATTTGCTTCAGAATGCCCCATATGCAGGATACCCTGTTCCCTAAAGAGGTAATAATGTTATACTTATTCACATGCAAGTCTGAGCTAAAAATAGACATCCCAGTATATACAATCTGCATGATATCTTTGGGGGAGTTTTGCAGAGGCGAAAGGAAGTGTTGGGTATGTAGCGCCCATTAAAGTTTCTCCACAGTGAGCAGGATTTCCCTGCCCGAGACGCAAGAAGAGCAGCTTGCGCCAGCGAGCTCCCCATCTGGGTAGGTAGAAGAAAGGGACAGAAAGACAGAAGGCACAGACAGGTTACAACGTTTGCCTGGTGCTTTCACGATGTCCCTGAGACACAAGCCTTCGGCTTCCTGACAGGTCAGTACCTGCCCCGGTGAACCAAAGCTGCACGTGGCCTATTGCAGGTGCGGGAGGAAATACATCGGGATCCCTTCCTGCACCAGAGATGCACAGCCACCGTTCCACCGCGAGTGGGTCACACCTCCAGCTCAGTGTCATGCACTGTTAAACAGTCCATAGCAGAAAAGTACAATAATCAATTGCCAAAAAAAAAAAAACCCCGAATTTTGAAAGATCAGTTGCTTGACTTCTTGCTCCAATCATTAATCTTCTATTTCTTCTGAAACAGAGGTGCCAGCACATCTCCTGCCCCAGCCCACGGGGTGGTCCCGCGAGGGAGATGCCATCATCAAAATTGACATCCTTCACCTGCCATTCCTCTGAGCTTTTACAGGGCACTATTTGTTACAACACAAACCAACATGAATCCATTTTGTGTTGTGGACTGATGAACCTCGGAACCACCGCAGCAGCAGGGTGACTGAGTCCCCATTTAGCGATGGGAAAACTGGAGACGGGTCTTGCTACCACAAACAGCTGAGGAGCCTCAGCAGCCCGCGATGGAGGAGAGCCCAACCTCCAGAGCACGTGCACAGACATGCAGAAGTTTGGGGATAGGGGTGTTACTACACATTCTCCCTTAAAATATTTTCTATTTAATAAGTGGGATGTTCTCGCCACCTCTGCCAGTCTGTTTGCTCACTAGCTATCAGCAGGGTGTAGCACTTCTTAATCAGAAAGCCTGCGAGCAGACCTGGCTGCTACAAGTGACATATAGCCCAATACAGGATTTCCTTGCTGTAGAAGGACAGCTTCCCGAGTAATTCACACAACAATCTCTTGCACAAGCCTGTCCGTGTTACAGCCAGAAATACCCTGGCTCTCCACTGTGAACAGTACCTGCATCAGCTGGCTCATCTCCAACTTGTCCCATATTGTTTGAAAACCCTCAAAGACTTATTTTGCATAGAAACTCGTGTGAGCAGAGCATTTATCTGTACCCATTCCACTGGCATTCAGGAAGCCGCGCCTGTATGTTTCCAGCTAAGCAATGAAACAGGAACAAAAAACCCCAACCTAGCTGCATGAGCGACAGTTGACATGCTGAGCTCTTTGTGACAAGCTGTGAGCACGGGAGAGTGCTGTCACACGTCCTCCAGAAAGCTGAAGTTGCTGGCATCGTGAAGAAAGCTAACTACAGCATCATGGAAAGGAAACATCTCTCAGCAAGGGGAGTGGAAGTATACAATCGTCATATGGGAAGGGAACCAGCAGTAATGGTGAGCAAAATACCTAAGGGTATTTCCATCGGAGACGTTTCTTACATTGAAAATGGAAACATGAAAACTCTCCAGGTCAACATCATAAGTCTTGCACTTGTTTTTTGAGTTCAGTATTTGATGTGATCTGCATACAAATGGCACCAGTCATACTGATGTACAGCTTCCCGTGCTGTATCTAAAGGCTCTGGCCAACAACTCTCCTAGTGCAGCAGAGGAGGTTAACGCACTGTGCTGCTCCTCCCAGCACCCTGCTGGAGTGCGCTGCCCAAAATCGACCCTGTGGCCATGCCTTACTGCGGTTCAGGCTCTCACCCAAGTGTTCGGGTGGCAGGACGCATCCCAGGCGTGTCACCGTCCCTGCACAGGGCAGCCCGTGGGGTGTGGGAGCCTGCGCAGCCCCCTCTTTGCCCACCACCCCCAGGGCTCAACAGAGCTGTGGAGTCTGAGGACCCCCAAGATGGAGCCAGGTCACCCCCAGGTTTGACAAGCACCAGGTAGAGCCAAATCTTCCATCAGGTGCTTGTGTTAAACTAGTTTAACAAAACCCAGTTTAATAGCAATCTAATTAAACCTGGATGTGTGTGTGTATTCAAATGTAAATTTAATCACTGACTGAAATGGTTTAGCTTAATTAATGGTAAGTCACTTAAAAGTGTATTTGCACCATAACTTGCGAAACTAATGAAAACTGATGGCATAGCTGAGCCCTAATTTGCTGATTCAAGCAGAGTAATTTAAATGAGGATTGTAACAGTTTCATTATACCAGGTTGGGGTTATTGTGCTATTTGATTGATTTTAAATTCAATTTTGCAAGATTGGACCATTTTAAATAGGTCTTGATCTTTACTGCCTGTTTGCTAGCAAAGAGAGGACTTTGGAAAGAGAATTTAACGCATGTTTCAACTTGCTAGTTATTGCTTACATTGTTGGAACACATTTCTCCCTTTACTTCCCAAGGAAACTTTGCTGCTAGTCCAGCACTCCCACTCCAAGTAACTTTGCCATCAGTTTGGTTGAAATTGGCCATTGGGAAGGAGAGCAGAATTCCAAAGCATTAACGTATTCAATTTTACATGAGAAAGGTCCTGTTAAGGTCCTCAGGCTGCAGCAGGACTCGGCACTGCCTGGCCATTTCATTCCACTTGAGGGCAATAAAGCCAAAACCTCATTGGCTGCTCAGAGAATCACCTGTTCTTTTTTATTTTTAAAAATAAAAGTTTTCATAAGGTAGGTTAAAATTTCCCTCACTTTAACTACTAGGTGTATAAATTTCATCTACCAGCATTTGTGAATTTGTCCTGGCAGGGAGTCTTGAGTCACGCCATGAAAACAGCTCCGTGGTGATACATATCACCTTCACCACAACAACAAAAATAAAAAAAGCTTCTGTTTTTCATAAACCAGTGCAAGGGAGTTAGAGAAGAGACCTCGGGCTTGTCCCAGAGCTTTCCGCTGGTCTCAGCGGCGCTGTGTCTGTGTCACTGATGGCTTTTAAAAGACCTCGGGCTTGTCCCAGAGCTTTCCGCTGGTCTCAGCGGCGCTGTGTCTGTGTCACTGATGGCTTTTAAAGAGCAGCAGAGCAGCGGCAGCCGCCTGCCCTCCAGTGACTGTCCGTCCCCGCTCCCAGCCGTGAGCCTGCCTGGCTGCCGTGTCTTTCAGCTTTGGGCTTTTGTACCCCTAAGCTTGCCACAAAATTAGAGAAAGGGCTTTGTGCCTGACAAATAACCAGCAGCAGTGAGCTGCAAAGATGAACCTTCATCACGAAGCGATGAAATATAGCACGCAGAATCAAACATGAGCGCACAACAGGGAACAAGCTCTGTTATCAGCTTACAGCCTCCTGTAATGAGATGATCCCGGCTCAGCTGACACTCCTCCTGATGAGCTGGGGCTGGATCCCTCACCCAGGGAAAAGGAGGGAAAAAACAGCGTGGGAGGAAACCTCAGAGAGGGAGGATCAGTCCAGGGAAACCAGCTTATCAGCACTTAGCAATTAGGGTGGGAGAAGCTGATGCTCTGGCCGACAGCACCCATTCTGCAGGGCTGGAGGGCGGCGGTAGCTCTAGGAAGCCTTGTCCTACGCCCTTACCTCGTCCTGTCAAGGACAGAGAGGGGAAAAGCTAATGGCTTAAAAGGAAAGTGGCTTGTAGAGAAGGAAAGGCAACCCCAAAACTGATAGAAGGACGTGAGCCGGCACCATTTCTCACCCGTGTTCCCAGAGGGACCGTAGTAGAGGTTCTGGGGCTCAGGGAGGTTTCACCCGCCCTGTGCCTGGCAGCATCTCCTTTGTGAAGTGCCATCCCAGTGACACCAGCCCAGGCAGGACAGTGTCCTCTGCATTGCTCCTGACCCACCCGATGTGGGTGGAAAGATGTTGGGGGGATGCTGCAGGCACTGCTCCTCATCAGTTGAAATGAAAACCTTGCAGCACAGTGCTTGATATAGGAGATGTCTGCACTTGCAGTTGTTTAAATCATGCCTAAAACCCCAGCCTCACCCATGCAATCTTCCTGCTCCAAGGGAAATTCTTCCCCTGCTCGGCTGCCCTGTTGGAGGGAACCAACATTACAGCGCTGGAGCCTGAAATGCCGCCAGGAAGGCTAAACCCATCTCTTCCCAGCATCCCTCCGCACCAATGTGTCAGGCTGCACCCCTTTAACTAAGATTAAACATTCCACAGATGGATGCAAAGCAACACAAGTATTTCATTAGCAAGACAGCAAGTGCACATGCACCTGTCTCTGTTTAAGGCCAGTCAGACAAGCTCACTAAATGACTGATTTTTACATCTGGTGTCAGAGGTTTCCTTATTATTATAGTGCCGACCCCTTGAACAGAGGTAGGATCATCTGCCATGTTCCAACTAATCCAATTTAACTCTATTGTTTTGATTTACCATACAGAAGGCATCATATTCACTCCCTGGAACTGTAAAATACACGTTGACCTTCTCATCTGACATAGGTTTGCAAAGCAAACCCGACACAACAGGAACTGCACAGCCCCATGTAAGGGAGACTGAAATCAAGCCCAAGCTGGTTCACAGCTGGGTTCTATTTCTTACTTTACCTCCAGGAACACGTTCTGTCTCCTGTTCCGTTTGCCATCTCTGAAGCAGTGCCTGCAAATGGGGGAGAACAGTGAATGCAAAAGGTTGTTTTTGTCTTATGTCGACACATCCATGACCCGGCTGAGGTCCTGCCATTGCTAGTAGTGGATCCCTCTCTGGGGGCTTTTACAGTGCTCAGAAAAAACAGCAGGAGGTTTTGCAGATGGGACAGCAGGGCACCTTCCAGAGGGGCAAGGAGGATGCTGAGACCTCCTCCTCGGCAGCCGCTGGTACCTGATCTCCACTGCCACAAGGCCCCTCTAGCTCCCTGCAGACGGCTTCTCCCGAGTATCGAGCTCACGTTGCAGTGCCCAAACCCAGCGCCTTCCTGAGCAGCGTGGTCACCGGTGCCTCTGGGGTCTTTATGTCTGGGTCCTCTCTGAATGGAAAAGAACGTGCCCATAATTAAAGGAGGACATAAATGTTGGAGAAAGCATGGAGCAGTAAAAGACGACACAGAAAGTGTTAAAATGAAACAGGCTCAGACACTTTTGCAGCATCACACGTTAGGGACCGCGGACGTGGCACTGCAGAGCAGAGACGTCACTGGCCACCGTCTCAATAATGTGCTGATCCTCACGGTAGCAAGAAAAAAAGGGATGTCCATAGAATGAATTGCTTGAATTGAAAGTTAAGTAGGAACTGTTACCCACCCAAAACCAAGACTTCGGCTCAGATCACAGCTTCTAAATGGCACAACATTGTCTTTGGATGAATGCATTATTCCCCTCCCTTCTCTTTGCACTGTCTGCTGCCACGGCATGACAGAGGCTCAGGGAGAGATGCCTCAGGCTGAACAAATTTCAAGCCGTCTCTGAGAGCACTTTGATATCGAAAGTTACACACTTGAAATTTCCATACCTTTTGCTCCACTGTGGTTACAGCTTTTCTGGGATCTGATCTGACGGGAGCTTTAACAACTCATCTCTGCGGGAAGATTTTTAGTCATTTAAGAAGTATGAAATACCGAGGGTTGCATCTGAACTCACTAAGAGATTTCAGTTCACACAATTTCAGCACCAGCCTTTGGCTCTGGAATAAATAATATACCCTCTTTCTAGATCAGTTTTTTGTCAGGTTTATGAATTATAAGCCAAGGAAATATATTTTAAATACCATTCCTAAATATATTAGAGTACAATGAATTATTCATGATGATTGAATGCTTCATTGGATTTATTTCCCTTGTTTTAATGAATCATTCATGGACTTTTGGACATTTATCTTACTTGCAGCTCTTCACCAAATACTTTGAATGAGCAATTTTGAACCAGCAGGTTTCTTGGACACCGTTTGCCTCCAATATCCTCTGCCATTTTTAGTTTGTGCTGTGCATACAGCTGCATATGTGCTACAGCATTGATTTAGCTCCCTGATTAGATGACTGAATAAATAATAACACAAGATTAATGGAAGGCAGCTATTTGTACAAAGAATAGGTATCTCCCAAACAACCAGCCAACAAGTCCATTTACACCCTGTCCGTTGCTAGAAACAAACATAACTCAGGTTTAGTGGCCATCTTCATGCATCAGCAAAAGGCAAGCCATCCAGCTCAAAATATACCTGAACAGGGAACAGTGGCCTGGTATGTGGAAGCTCAGTGGCAGCCAGGTTGTCTTCTCCTGGCCTCCAGCCACATTTCAGGTCATCGTAACAGCATGAAACCACCTCTCCTCTGCTTCAGGGAAACCCAGCTCCTGCCCAACGGTGTGAACGCACCATTTGTCACCATCTCACCAAGAAGGGCCAGAAAGCTTCAGAACCCAGAAAAGGCATAAATATGCCTGTACGCTCTCTGCATCCCAGGAGAGCCAGCAGAGAGCACCCACTGGACTTGAAGACATGGCTAGTAAAATGGTCTTGCCAGCTCTCCTAAGTGTAAATGGCTCCATCTACAGCCACATTCCAGCCACTGCCTGTCCACTCATCACCTACCCAGGCGCACTTGCCTCCACACCTGAATGCAGCTCATCGCTGGTGATGGCAAGCGGGGCCGCAGCAGCTCTTATCTCTGTGAACACTCTCTCTGAACAGCAGGCACATTGCCTGTTCCTCGGCTCAACAGACATGGATGGTATTAATAAAGAGGCACGTGCTGATGGGCATTTGCGTAGATACTTTCACCCACCAATAATCAAAAGCAACTTTCACGATAATACTTGCACTTGTAATTTGTTACCTTCAGCACAAGAGTTTGACTCTTTCAGTAAGCTCCTGAGGCAGAGCTGCTGGGTGAGGGGCACAGCTGGACTCCCCCAAGGACCTAATGATTCAAATGAGCAACACCTTATAAAATGATTTTAGAAGCCAAGGAAAGAAATGCCCGCAGAAAAATCAGGCCCTCTTTATGCCTGGCAAAGCAAAGAAAAATGAAACACCTAAAATCCATTTAAGAAATGGTTTGTTTTAAGGCAAATACAGATGGGCGGTGGCTACAACTTCTGAGACTTCACAGCATGCAAGTCTAACCAAAGGGGTGAGAAGCCGGGGCACAGGTCCGGCTCCAGAGACCAAATGGGCTTTGATCCACTTTGGATTCTTTATCCTTAACAACAAACAAAAGAAAGCAAACAAAACCAGCTACTAAGTCAGGTCCCTGATGGCGTGTCGTTGCAATTTGAGATTGTTGACTGTTTACATGAGAAGCAGATTAATAGCTTGGTATGTGGGAGAACTCAGGAATGAGTAAGTGTTGCCTAAGATGAACAGGGTGAACATTAAGGAAGAGCAGAGTGGGGCATAATAATTGCCAGATGCAGCAAAATTTATCATTGGTTTTACAATGTGGACAAATATTCTCTAGGAGATCTCCTCTATAAACTTCTCCTCTTGGTTTTATGCTACATTTTCATACCTAAGACATGCAGCTCATATATGTAATTTGTTCTATTAGTTTCTCTTGGCTGTGACAGTGAGACTTCATGAGTGAAATGTATGTTTGTTTTCTTCAGTAAATCAGAAAGACAAGTGTATTAGGGTTCTGCTGATTATTCTTACCTCACTACAGCTCAGCCTAGAATAACTACTCAGTACAAGATGACATACAGAGGGTGTATTATAACATATCTTCTAAAAACGAAGGCAGCATCACATGTGTTTTGTTAAATGCAGGGCAGATAAGAAGAGGGAAAAATATAACCATGGATTTTTTTGTTAATAGGAAAGTCACTGAAAACATGACAGAGGGCTTTCACCACTGTGAGTGGTAAAAGAGTTATTTCTGTTTGGATACCACATCTATGGAGAACGGTGAGTCAATTGGAAAGAAATATTGAACTATCAGGTCACTCTACAAGTCACTTCAAAGCAATAGCTTCCAGTAAGCATTTTTATCCCAAGACTTCTGCATCATGTCCAAGCAATGCATCAGGTAGGCCCAGATGACTGTTTCAGCAGTTATGAATTGCCAGCGATGCAAGCTGAAACCAGGCCATACTGGGCCTGCTCCACTTGGGATATTTTTTTTCCATGGATTAGGCAACAATCCATGGGAAGGCTCAAAGTTACACAGACCTGCTTACCAGGATAAATCCTCTTGCTGGTCACCAACCTGAAACATCCAGTGAGCATCAGGACTGGTGCCACATCTGTTGGAGAGCAGTGTACGTTCCAGCTTATGCTGTATGAGTACTTTGTGCTGCAAGTCTCCGCATTTTTGACAAACGATAAGCAAATACAACCAGCTCTAGAGTCTGTCTGTAAACACATGTATCTGTCATCTTCCTTTGCAAGGCTCAGCTCCTGGAGAAGAGAGAACTGATTTCTCATGCATTATCCCTCTAAACATATGCCCAATGTCTTACTAGATTCCCACAGTTTGTGTAAACAATAACACTTATGTCACTTAAAATTGAGATATAATTATTTCTCATTAGCACGCATCGCTGTGATACTTGGGTGGGAGGAATTGAAAAGCGGACAGTCGCTATAATTTTTTTAAAAAATCACAACATTTCAGCCACCTTTGAAGTCTTCAAGTAAACTGCATTTTTCCTGCCAAAGTCAGAACAACGAGGGCTGACAAGATGAGCTGTGGAAGACAGCTCCTCATCCATCACTGGCAGTTAGCTTCCCAGGTCAGGGCTGGAATTGAGCCACTAAGCTATGCTTGCAGAACAATCTCACCAGTGATTTTCAGTCCTGCTGCTGTTCTCTTGCTGGATAAAAACACTTGAAAGCAGTGAAGTCCGCACATTTTTGCCAGATACCAGGGGCGCTGTGCAGTTAGTGCAGACACCCGGGAGCTTCAACCCCTCTCAAATTGTATTTCCAGTGTATTTCTACCACAGAGTTGCTAGGTGGCCACAGGCAAGTCACTAAAGCCTCAGAATACATTTAGCCTGGAGCATCCAATTATCTCCGCTCCTCTTGGGCTTAGAGCTAAGCATAAACTTACATCTGTAGTAGACTTGCACCCGGTAGCCTTCTCTTAATCCAGCCCTAAAGCCCCTTTCTCACGGGAAAGCTGCGGGCTGGCAGAGAAGAGACATCTGTTAAACACGGTAGGGTCACTCCTGAGAGGAGAGCGGGACTCTGCTGTGCCTGCCTCGGCACCCGCAGCCGTCAGCGCCGGCAGACTTGGGGCAAAACACCAGAGGGCAGAGACCCCGCTGTGTTTTGGCATTCGGGCACTAGTCCTGGGAAAGCAAGTTGTGTGTGTTTTCCTGCCTCGGAAGCTGGGTGCCAGCTCTGGAGTACACCTCTACCCCCAAGGAGCGAGGAAACTATCTATCAGCAAGATGAGAGACAGCTTTAAATTAGACATAGGCTGCTGTTTAAAGAGGAAATTTACTTTAATCCAGAGATAGCAACAAAGATCAATGGGATTGAGTCATCTGCCTTGGCATTGCATGACTGTCTTCTAGAAGCAAATGCTTTTCACTCCACTAAATGTTTTAGCCATTTGCATACACAGTTAGCAGCCTCTGACTATACAGCTGCCCTCAAACCACAAACTTGGGAGAAATTCGTGACAGCTTGCTAAAATGCAGCTGGCAGAGTTTGCCTTCAAAATGCAGTGCAAAAAAATCCAAATCTCCCTCACCCGCTGCTGCCCCTGCTGTCACCCGAGCCGTCCCTGGCAGGTGGGTGGCCAGTGGCCACAAAGAAAATAGAAAAGCACTTCTAGTGCCAGAAATAATCTTTTTATTCTGCAGTCCAGACAAGATATTTTGAATCCATTGTGTGTGTATGACTTGCTTTCATTAATACCTTGGTCTACACGTGTCCATCTGTACCATCAAATCAATCTGTCCCAGGCACAGGTAACATTAAAAAATAAATCACTGACAAGCAGTTGGGTAGAAAATACCTGCAGGGAAAGAAGACAGCTTCAGGCATTCACATGGAGCCTGGAGCATAAAACAAGTAATGAGACTGTCAAGGTGGTCACTAGATGGATCTCTTACTTTCCTCTGTGCCAGCTCAGGAACCGGGCGTTGCAAGGAAGGCTACAGCTCAGCACCCTCCTTCCTGGGGACACAGTCCCACCCGCACGTACCTTTTGCTGTGAAAGCTGTGACTGCAGTGGAAACAGCATTTTGCCACACAGAGGAGGAGAGAGCTGCACCCCAGCCCATGCCCCGCTCACTGCGTTGCTCACTGCCTCCCAGGCTGCTCTGAAGAGCACAGGGCTCTGTGAAGGATGTGTACGCTGGGGAGGTACGAACAGGGTGATCTAAGTTGCCTAAAACTACTCAAAGAATATTTACCAAGATAGTGGAGCCAAACTCTTCTGCGTGGCACAACACAACAAGCAGTGGCAGCCACATTATCAGAAGGTTTAGAATGGACATTGGTGGGGGGTGGGGTGGGGGGGTGTGGAAAAAAAAAAAAAAAAAAGCACTACTGGTCAGGTAATGCAGCACTGGAACAGGCTGCCCATAGAGACTGTAGAATTTCTGTCCTTGGAGGTTTCCATCACCCGGCCAGACAAAGTCATGGCTGATGAAATGATGCTGCTGTGGTAAGCTGTATTACTGGACACAAAGAGGTACCATTCCCTGGTCCGCTTAGGGTTGGGTTCTCCTCTGTAACGCTGTAATGTAGGGTGCTACTTCTCAAAAACACCTCAAGTCAACAGGAGGCTGCATTTATCGAAAGCGCCTAACAACAGTGAACTGAATTTTCCTTCTAACACAGTCAACTTGTTTTAGAGAACTGTTACCCCCTGAACCTGTTCCAATTAACTGTTAATTCACCTACTCAACACTAGATCAGCCTTCCAACTCTAAGTATAAGTATCAACGAGCTTTCTTCAACACGAGTTAAGCTCAGCCACTCTAGCTGGGAATACAAGCGAAGGCTGCTCTCACTCAGATTTTTCATCTCAGCCACTCTGGGAAACTGAATTAAGAAGTGGAACAATAGTACCTTTACACAATCTCCTCTCTTATCACACACATTCATCCTTTAAACTAACTAATTTATTTTTTTTTTTTAACTTATCCCTTTAAGCTCCCCAAGCTGAAAATATGTGAGGAATTCAATGCAAGTGACATGCCACAACTTTGAAGCTAGTGACAAAAAATTACTGGCAGACACAAGGGACGGTACACATTAAGTAGCCCCTTAAATGGTAAGAGTAGGGAGGTACAATCTACATCACCTCCAGCACAGGAATTGTATAGCATATCCTCAATCGATCTGTAGCAAGCCTAGCTTTAATATGCTTAAGCGAGCAACACAGATTTACTCCAGACAAAGATCAAGCCCATTATATCTGATATTTCTTCTATTGGTAATATTTATCATCTCAGACAATGATTTCACTCTCTGCCAAACACTCTTGAGTCCCATTTTACATAACTCGTGGCATAAGTCCGTTCAGCTTACATCAGCATCACCACATTAATCACAGCCACGGGGATGTGATTTTTGCCTAGCCACGGCAGCAAGAGGCTGAGGCACGTACTGGCACAGCCAGACCTGCACTGCTGTGACACCACGTGTGCCTTGCCACTATGGCAGCTTTTAGAGTTATTACTGTTGGGCCACAGGTCTTCGGAGCTGCTCTGAATTTTCATAACCATCCTTCTCACTTCGTGAGACAGAGCTGCTGTTGCCTGTTTGCTTTCCTTTGCTGGGCTTTCCTCCTCCCAAGCCAGGAGCGGTGCCTGCAAGCTCAGAGATCCTGCTGCAGAGCTGTCAGAGCATCAGAAAACGCGCCCAGTGCTCAGCACAAGGACCACACCATCTGGCCGAGTCACTTGGCCTCCAAGCGCCTTCATTACCTTCATCTCCAATTCGGAGCAGCTTCAGAGAATAGGGGCCAGATCGTCCCCAGCACTGACTGTAGGAGAAAACAGTGAGAAGTGACACCCTGATCAAGGGGCTGATAACAGCCCTATGCTCCCTAGACACACAGCATCCTCCTCACCAAAAAATTATATTCTCTCTCCTCCTGGAGGAGAAAAATCGGGATCAAGCCCTGAGTTATCACAGGAGCTCGACAAACCATCATTACTTTGAGGGGAAGGATTTCATCCCACTGCATATTACAAGACCCTGCTTATCTTCAGGCTCAGAAGAGACCCCTAATACCCAAAGGCACAGTGCAGACCCCATCATCTTCCCTGCCCTGTTTTGAGAATGCAGCGTTTCACAGCCTCCCTGTCTGATCCAAGTTCCTTTTCCTCTGTCAACACGACCAGAGTTCATCCAGAATCGCTATGATAACAGACTTGTACAAGCTGTATACTTTGGCCTCCGCCTGCCATTAACCCCTGCCAGAATGACTGACATTACAGCTTTAGTTCTGCCTGAAAATAACACATAAAAAGAAACTACAGCCTTGCAGCAGCTGTACAATAGAAGTTCTGCACAGCACTTGAGCATCTCCAGCTCTTTTGTAACCTTCTACCACCTTTTGTAGTCTTTCAAAATCTGAAACAGTTTTTTTTTAAACAAAAACAAAAAACACAACACATCCCTTCTGCATGGGGAAAATGAAAAGCAACTCCATTTTCCATTTAAAGCAACAAAAATAAAGAGTAACCACCAGTGAGCAGAGAAATGCATAGCCATTGGAAGTGCCATGAGAACAGCACACCCACGCCTTAATGGATGGGCACAAATATGCTGCTCCAGTAAAAAGAAGGAACAAATCCTGATCAGGAGCATAAAGCAGAGTTGTTCTCCCGATTCATATGCTATGCTCGCAGCTAGAGACCGTGTGACTGTCTGACGGCCTGCTCAAACGCGCAGGATGTTGTCAGCTGCCGAGCACAAAGAACCCGCTGTGAGCACTTTCAGTTACTGCAGATATGGCCAAACACACTGACCTCATACGACAATTCCCTGGTATTTGACGTTCCCAGCCTTTGGCCAAACTAAACGCATTAAAAATGAGATCTGCCTCTCAAATGTTCTTGCCCCAAGTGAGCAGCGTGTGATGATCTCAGAGGCCACCCACATCTTGGAGGGAGGATCACACGAACGCTTCTCTGTCAGCAGCAAATTCCACAACTGTTGGCCACCACCGCAGATATCTCCAGAGAATCCCTCTGCCACCACCACCTTGGGGAATATCAGGCTTCAGCTGAGTGTCATCTATCAAGGAAAGCCCCATGGATGCCTTGTCCAGTTTTCAATCCTGATGTAACTGCTAAGGGACCAGGAAACTGTCTGGCTCGGTTTCCAGTTTGTATCACAAGCCCATTGTACACATGGGTGTGCAACTTCCAGCTTTGAGTCAAAGTGTACTGTGCCCCTCCCTCCCCGGTTCTAATAATGGAACTTATAAAAGATGCCATCCCGTGCTGCCCCCGTTACTAAAGACTTTGCAAATGACTATTCATCAAGCAATCTTATTTCTTCTTTTTACTCAATTATTAAAGTCCATGACTCACACGACTACACTGCATGTTCTTTCAACACCACTTGTTACCCCTTTAGCCACTTTAATTAACCGTTCTTTTGTGCCGATTCCTCTCTTCTCCAAATTCCCTAGGAATTTTCCACATGCCAGTATATCCAATGCTTTAGAGAAATCAAGGCAAGAAGTCTTCTAGATGTAAGTTTTGTTCAGAGAATTGGTCAAGTTAGGGAAGATATGAGTTAATCTAATACAACATACCTTTAATGAACTCCAGTTTATGTGCATGCTGCTCACAGCTGTCTGGGGCTGAGACAAGTAAAATGAGAATCCCTTAGAGCTATATTCTTATTCCACAGTCTGTGAGAAATCTGTGATTTCACTTTGAGTTCCTCCAGTCAAGTTATTCCAGTGGGCGTGCAAACCAGTCAGAGAGACAGAACCAAACGCTGCTTTGTTTAGACAATGTAAATAGCATCAGTAGTTTGAGTATAACCTTGCAACGGTGTAAATGACAGAAATTGTTCTTAAAGAACGTACGAAGCGTCAGTCATAATAAGTCATACAGAACAGGAGTTTCTATGCTAAGATTTAGCTTTCAGTCTAAGCTCTTTCAAAAATAAGGTAAAATAACCCTCTCTAAGAAGTCTTTCATGTCAAATTACACACCAATGAGTACCTACAAACACTAACAGAGCTACTCAAAAAGGTAGACTCAGATGTACCCGGACTAAAAGCCTCACCAAGCTCCCAGGTGCGTGGTCGTGGATTCCTGGCAGCAACTCTGCACTTATCCTCCTCTGGTCTCAAAGCAGCTACAAAGTCAGTACATAGCATTTGGCCCGCACAACAGAACTGGAACAAGCACACAGCAAAACTTCATCAAATTACTTAACCAGCCCCAATATAACTGTGGTTTTGCCATATAAGGTAAAATTGAAGATTGGCAGTGCCAGCCCCATTCCTCATGGCAGCAACGGGCAACACTTGCTACTGTTTTATGTCCTGCTTTCCAATTCTCTCCTTTTCAACTAGGTTTATACCCATTACATCCCACAGCTGTAGCTGACCTGTTCAATCCGTTATACCCCATTGCTTGGGCTAAAAAATACTGACTTCTAATACATCATAGCTTTTAACCGGAAAACAAGATGCAAGACAATTCTGCTCACTGATCTGCCAAGCTCGGCTGTTCTTATTGAGAAAAAAAAAAAAAACCAAAAACCAACCAAAATAAAACCCACAAACCTGTAGAAATCTGAAAACCTGTAAAATTGGGGAAAAAAAACATTAGCAGTTACACAAGCTGTGACTCCCCAAAGCATGTATGTAAGGGGAAAAGCACAGATATGTGTTTTCTCTGTGACCCACAATTTCATTCATAGGGTCTCCCTCCCAGACCACATACAGTCAAAAAGATCGCACTTCTCAGCTATAAAAACGGAAGTCTCTCACAGAGACTTTAAATGATTATATCAAAATATCAGCATCTTCTATATTATCCATATGCATTTGCAAAGTGATCCTATTTCCATAATGATGTAATAGGAAAACAACGGTCAGTAAGTTCTGAAGACAAAAAGAACAAGAGATGCAATCTTGCACAAAGTCCCTTTCATCCCTACCGGTTTAAGACATTCTAATTCCATTGCTGTACTTTTATCATCTCCGATTAGCATCTAACAGAACAGACATGCACAACTTTGTCTTTTTCATTTCTGTTGCTCCATGCCAGGACGCCAGCAGAAAGCGTGCGGAAAATGTTCGACCATGGAGAAAGCAGGAGCGTCTCTATTCAAGAGCCACTGAAGACTAGAAGCAAAGCAAGATAAACTTGAAAGCTCTAACAGAGTATCAAGTGCGATTCCACAGCTGTTTCAAGTTGCTCTCTCCACCTGCTTTATATCAGGGATCAATTCCTTACAAATGCATTCAGGATGAAAAAAAAAAAAAAACAACAATAAAACCCAACAACAAAACCCAAAGGAAGAAAATTTCTACTTAAATAAAGAATTCAGAATTGAGCCTGACACCCCCCCAAAAATACAAACAAGTCTTCAAATGAAAGTGTTATAATAGCAATCTTTATTCAAGACAGACTGAAAAGAAATATTTACTAGTACTTCATTTCCTTACCCTGAAAATAGAACTCAAAAATATCCTACTTAGTATTAACCGTTTTAAAATGAGCTGATGTGCTCCAGCTTATTTCAAGTACATGTAAGTGTGAAGGCAACAGAGAATGTATTCACCATTTTTATATGTGTGTGTACACATACACACACATTATATATATAAAAATCATGTATATACATACAGATTTTGCTGCCACCTTGTGAACAGTCTCTGAATAAGGAGGTTTAGTTCATATGGACCCAATTCTGCCATCCTGATTCACATGTAGCTCAACTGACTTTAATATAGATACTTTTTGAACAGGTACTCAATGTGACAAAGGATGGCTGAATCAGATGCTTATTGAAGAAAATTTTAAAATAACTATTAGTCTTTGGCAATTTCCATACACTTTTGTGTCACAGTTCACTGCCACAAACATTATGGAAAATATCACTAAATTCTTTCTGATAAAAATATTGCAGCTTTGCATCCAAGTTGTATAGCTGTCTTCAAAACGGAATAAGCTGGTGCCTGTAAAACAAAGAATAAAAGACTCAATACATTTAATGAAGTGTTTTGTTTGAACCACGCTGTGGTAAGAAATACTAAGCATTATCTAAAAAAATAAAAAAACCCACAAAACGAAGCAAAACCATAAATGAGAAAAACCCACCAGCAAAAAAGCCTACATTTGTAGTCTAATCTACCCTAGAGAAAACTAAATTAAAAACTACCAACTTTGCAGAATGTTTCCACTTCTCCACAAATATAAGTCAAGAGAAAAAAAAAAAGAAAAAAAAAGTCACACATTCCTCATACAGCATTCAGGGGAGCACAGAATGTAGTTCAGTATTTCACATTTCTTAACATGGTTGTATTCATCTACCAAGATGATGCCTCAAGTTCCCAGCTGTATGGATAGCACTTATTAGCCTTATCTTCAAAAATATTTAATCTAAAGTGAAAATAAAATTAAGAACTGTGCAGAGGACACCTCTCAGGAAAACACAATCACTTTAACACTTGAGTTCCAACAGATTCAATTCTGTTCTAGAAAAACAAAAGCTATAACATGCAGTGTTTTCTTATATTTATCTTTGGGAAAGAATATCAAGTGTGTTTTCTATTTCTCAAATGAAGACATACATCACAGTCGCTGAATAAGGAAGAATATTACATCTACGTTCTCTCTAATAGTGCCAATTAGTTAAAATTGTACTTACTGCTTCTGCATCATGCTCAAGCCCAATGTCATGGTGCTCCCGTTCATCATCCCGAAATTGCTTTATTATCTTTAAAAGTAGCAGGTAATTAGTAAGTCTACTTGGCAGAGAAACCAAGGCAGTTAGTATACAAAACTACATGCACCAGGACAGACACCTGAATCTCCGATTCAGCAAGAAGAGCTTTATTTACAGCATTCCCCAAACCTAAAGTTCTTTTAATATTCTCAGAAAAGTCTTTAAAAGCTAAGCTGCTGTTTAATATATCACTATCTTCTTCAGTTTTTCAGGAAAACCCATAGTCACAGTAACCACAACTCATAACACTAATTAGGTCCACACATATAAATTATTCTCACAATTTAAATAATGAAATTAAGGTCCCTGCCTCAATAGATAATTGGTAAGGGTGTTTCCCTGTAAGCCAACAGGGCTTTTGTCCATCCTAGCATACTCTAAAGAACACCATTTTTCTCTACTAGTTTTTCAACTGGGACAAAAAGGTTTTAAGAATTTTCTCCTGAGATGCCTGCAGATGATTAGGATTGCTTAATAAAATTGTCAGAGAGACACCCAAGCATTGTCCCTACCCAACAGGTTTCCATCACTTCTGGTTTCATTTCTAGTCCTGCTCCTATTGACCTTGTGAATAACCTTGCTGCTTAGCTTTTTCTCTTTATTTTGTGCCTTCTCAGTTTATAGTCTTTATTTTCAGGGGTAGTATTTCCCTTGTGCACGTGTCAGCAAAATCTGGGTTACTTCAGATACTATTTCTGTAACAAAAAGACACGTTTGGAGTAACCAGACTTGGCTACATGTTAAACTAAGCACAACTGAACATATGGATAGTCAGCAAAAATGGAAATGAACACACAGACCCTAAAGCAAGCTCCACCAAAGACAGCACAAACGGAGCTCGATGTGCTGCATGTGGAAACAGGTCAGTCCCTGACAGGCACCCTACAGGAACGTGTCCCAGTTTGATGCCTAAAATACCTGGGAAATAATTTTCTTGCAGAGGTAACAAACATCAGCTCCTTACGTGCTCTGAACAGTATTCAACACTAAAACTGTATAATCATATCAGTATAAGCCAAATGTTACTACACAATCATATTTTCTTCTTTAGTTTCCCCTCTAAACCCTTCCTTTCAATTAAAGGTAATCAAAATTAAAGCATAGTTCTCCCAACCAAAAGGGAAATGCTGCACTACTGAAAGCACGCTGAAGCTAATCCAACATACATTTTAATTTTGGTCCTTGATCAATTTAGTGCTGCTGAAGGAAAAAAATATCCTTTTAACTTAAAGTTTGTGTTGATTTCAGCATTCTAAGTAATAGAACAAAAAGAGATCTACTGTAAATTCTAAGAATATGTTATTTTAAAAGACTGAAGGCACATTAGATAATTCAATGAATATGTTAAACTACTTTTAAAGTCATAGTTAAATACCTGCAATAGCTCTTTGTACTTTTCTGGATCTTCTTCCATAAGAGTTCGGATCTGGCTGTTGTAGTGATCCGATATACTCTCTTCCACTGCCACTGTGCAAGCCATCGCACCTTTCCTTCCAAGTAAAGCACTTCCAGCCCCTGTGATTGTGGTACCAAACATATACAAACAATGAAATCTGAAGCAATAGATAACTTACACCTTTGAAGACTTCACAAAACAAGAGTAGTAACAATACAAACTCACCTAAAACAAAACCTGCTACATTCCAAAAAGGCAATAAAACAGTAGGTCGAACCCTGTATGCAACCATTAGTTCATTGAACTTTTTCAGGTGGTCTTTTTCTTGATTCCACATTTGCTGCAAAAGAACCAGATCAGAGTAAAGTATAAGACCAGAAAAAAAATAACATTTCCAATAAAACTAATAAACACAAAGAAAAACAAACCAGCTCAGGCCACTCACTTCGATTGCAGAGGTAACACTGTTCACATCACACAGAAGAAATGTTAAAGAGGGCAGATGAGGATAGTTATAAATAGGCAACATAAAAACATTTACAAAATAAAAGTCTTTCTGATAATACTACAGCAATTGCAGTACCGGTAACTCCCTTACTAACTAATCCCCCCACTCTTTATAAACTCACGTGTTCAAATGTGTTTAGAAAAAGATGGATTTATTTATCTTACCAGGAAAGCTGTGATCTTACAAATTCATCCGACCATTGTTAATCAAAGGCAAATTAACCAGAGACACGGCGACCGCTTTCAGGCGATCACTAACCTGGATAATCGGTCCCACGCTCGATCTACCCAGGACGGCCATCTGCCCCGCATAGATGCGGTTCGCCCCGTACTCCCCGGCGTGGTCCACGCGGATGATGCGGTCTATGACGGGCCTGTTGACACCCTCCAGAGTCACCCGCGTGCTGCATCTCCTGAGGGACACCGCTCCGGCGGGGACAGGCCACCTCCCGCGGAGACCTGCCGG
>NW_009648710.1:722322-738336 GCF_000708025.1 Charadrius vociferus | reverse complement strand
GCGCCGGAGCCGGAGCCGGGCCGCACATCGGCCGCCCCGCTGCGAGTCTCGGCGAGCCAATGGGAAAACAGCCGCCTTTGTATGTAACAAAAAAATCATTTAATGAATGTTTTGTTGTTTTTTTATTTTTAAAACGAAGACAGGAATCATTCCAAAACATTATACAAAATGAACAGTCTCTCACACGTTAACAGTGCGCTACTGGCAAATTTCAAGTAATAAACACAGTTCTGTACAGAAAACCCTTAAGCACAATTTTTAAACCAAGGGAATGGCTAGCAGTCTGCTCAGGAATACTGCTGCCCCCGAGACACACTGCTCCAGTAGCTCATTTAAGCGAGAAGAAACATGACTTCAAAGGCCACTGACACATAAGTTTCTGAATGCTGTATCTCCAAACTATAACTTAACTCTCAAATATTCACATTTTAGAACAGAGAGAGCAGTAGTCAAGACATTTGTACAAGAATAAAACATAAATAATAAAGGCCTTAACACATTTAAAATAAAACCCAGGCCCCTCTGGAGCAGCGAGGCTGTGCCCCAGCAACGTGCTCCCCTCCCTCCTGCCCTGGCGCTTTCACCGCCTCCTGTTCTCTGAACCACCGTGTGAAGCTACCTGGTGTTCAACTGCACTTGCTATTTTGGAGCAAAATAAATATCAAAGTCTCTTCTCTAAAAATGTTTAGGAAACGGATTTCAAAACCATCGCATATTTTCTTCTCCTATGCACTACTTCAAAATACTGATGTATGTCTCTCACTTGCTTTGGTTTTAGAAGAGAAATGAGTTGGAAACATGTAAACCCACACCTTTCCCCTCCCTCCAGATTCTTGAAGCATGATTTGTAAAACCAGTACAAAGTTGTTAAACAGAGTTTCGATTCTGATCACATTTTACCCAAACCCCCTGAAAAAACAGGGACTTTAAACCTCAACAACCCTGAAACTGTAGCAGCAATGAAGTGTCCTACCGCACTATTTTTTTTGACAGGTCTAACGGTATATATTAGCTACATTTCCAGTCTGGAAAACTTTAAGGCTCATTAGCATAATCAAGACTAAGACCATAAGCATCCACCACACAGACGGCAGTGCCGGGGTGCCAGTCAGCTGCTCGGTTTTTAGGTGCTGCAGATGGTTCTACTCTTATCTAGTGGTTCTGGGAGTTTCGGGAAGTCAAGTTCTTCTGGGTTTTTGTGGTTTTCAAGGATGCCTCTGAGCTTCTGCTATCTTTCTGATCAGGAATAGCTTGTCACGACCCTCCTGGAAAGGCAGAATAAAAAGTACACTCTAGATGAACAGAAGTAGTGCAAGTTATCTATGAACAGCTCATGTCTTTATTAGAAATAAATAGGTGCACTCACCACACTGTACTCTAATTAGTGGCTCCCAGCACACTCTCAACTGCCTGAACAATTTTAAGTTTACAATAGTCTTGATTTCATTTATTTCATATTAGGTCACATACTAACAGTTCTGCAGTGAGCCTAGTAAAAACACCTCACACACCTAAAAACTTAAAACCATGCTTCTAAGAAGCCTAAAACCAGTGAACAACAAAAAAAAAAGTGCACAAGGATTTCCAGAATTCCTGACTGATTTGGGAACCCTTGAAAAAGCAGTAAGGCTTTTGCCTCTAAATTCCTTACTCTTCAAAAATCTCTCCCCAGCACAGTGTTCTCCTAAGGACGGGTTGTTAAATGCCGTTATCTAAAAGAAGCACATGCCAAGAAATGGGCTATTTCCTAGGAAAGTGAGAAGTCTTACTCGTGAGGCTAGGCTCTGACCAGAGCAGAGTTTCACAGACACAGCATACGAATGCTGTCAAACATGGAAGCAGCTTTTGATGGCCACAAAGAAGCCTGTCTGCAATGGCATCGTTCTCCAAAGGACTAGTTTGTGGTGATTCGCTGCACCTTGAGTACCTGTTGCAAGCGGTGCTGGCACCTGCACTCAGGAATAAGTCCAGACATGAGGCCTGGAGGGAAGGGAAGGGAGTTGGGTGCCTGTTTGTGAGGGCAGAGAAGAAAATAGAGGTGGGGGTTGTGTAAGAGGTGGAGGGGACAGGAAGCACAAGATTCAGGTTCTTGTTTGGCAGAAAAAAACCCATGCACATGGGTGGCTTTAAGCAAGACAACAGATGAATAACAAGGACACCGCTTCCCAGAGGCATATCTCATGCATGTGTGTTGCCTGATATAACCAGACCTCGCTGCAGTTGCAGCTGATACCCAAGAAAACCAACTGGACTAAGAAATACTATAGTGCTTCAGTTGGTTTTCCTGTGTAATCTGTAAAACATTCTTCACCGCCTGTGCAAACACCAAGTATCCAGAAGACTATGAAAACTGTTGTTCCTTTGCAAGCCTGATTACTGACACAACAAAGAAAACTTTAGGGGTACAGAAAAGTGGGTCAAATCTTACCAGAACCAGTTGCTCCCTCAGCTGCTCAACCACTCGTTTGTGTGCTCCAGCCAGTGCAATAAAATAGAACATAATGAGGCTGCAAACAACAAACCAACATGTGTTAGCATTATGCAAAACAGAACAAGTCAGAAAAAGGCGGTTATGGGCTAGGGAAATTGTCAGTTTGTACATTTGCTTCGGGTAAGAAGCTACTGGAGAAGAAAAAAAATTTAAGAACGATCAATACACAGCTGGGGTAGGTGGGCATAGCTCTGCTCAAAAGCATCTGGTGAGATAACTGTGCTGCCAGCAGGCAGGGACAGAGTGCTAGGGGACGTAGAGGCACGACCACTTTCAGATGTTACAGGTTGTGTTCCAACAGCTCTCCCTAGACTGTCAGTTCCTGCTCTGCTCTAAGCGTATGTATGAGGGCTCTGCATCTCAGAAATTAAGTTTAATGAGGTTTCACTGGAGTAACTCTTTGCTCCCATTGGGGTTTGTAACTATGGTAAGCAGCCACAGAGCCGTATTGCAGCCATTCCTTATGGCACATGTTCCAAATGCAATCTGTGACTCAAATCGTCCACAGTGCATTACATGATGAAGAGCAATAGCAAGAACTAGAAGGCAGAAATGCCTACATAAATCATGTATTTTCTTTTCCAAATAATAAGTAGTAGAGTGGCAGTGTGAGTCATCCTCCACCTCTTACACAGGCTTTACGATAAAATTAAAACAGAAAAAAAAAAAACCCAAACATTACAAAGAGGACTTGATATTTCTTGTGTACTCAGTAACAGGTTCCATTCAGGAGAACACATCAACATGTTATGGAAGAAAGGGCTGGGCAGTGTCTGAAAAAAACCTCCATGGTTTTTCACACACAGACGTAGAAAATATCAGGTAACAAAGATGTAGAAAATATCAGGTAACAAAGCTCCAAGATCTGAAAACAGTCAGGTTAAACTGAAATGCAAAAAATTCCATTTAAATGTGAGGAGGGAAAAAAAACCACAACCAAAACATTTTTACGGCAAGAGTGACTGAACACTGGAACAGGTTGCTCAGACAGGTTGTGGAGTCTCCATCTTTGGAGATATTCAAAACCTAACTGGACACGGTTCCTGAGCATCTGCGCTACTCGACCCTGCTTTGAAGAAGAGGGTTAGACTGGATGATCTCTACAGGTGACCTCCAACCTTAAAAATTCGAAGATTCTACACTGAATTTTATCTTACAGAATGACTGTTTGGGGGGTTTCGTTTGTTGTTGGGTTGTTGTGTTTGGGGTTTTTTAACCAAGGTTTGTGGACCGGATTTATGACCGCAGGGCTTACACTACTAATTTGCAGAATGATTCACAGCTATCACTTTTGAGAAAGACATGTGTGGGATATGGCACATGCAAGAGGAAATGGAACAAAGCTAGTGAGTGTCAACACATGTGCAAAGACATAGGAGTTGAGGATTCATATGGGCTTTGATGCTTTTGACTGAAGATGGAAAATCTGGTCCAATAGCTGTTTGGTATCAGTTCAGTAAGGAAGGAAATGAACAAGGCAGCCGCATGACTGAATCAGGTCTCCACAGTACTCACCAAATGACCATAAAAAAAGGCACTGCAAAGGCTTCTGATGCTATGCCATAAAGGACCTGCTGCAGACCTGTTGGAAACTCACGTATTGTGTCCGGAACAACTGCCCATGAAGTATTAAAATTCCTGAACGGCCCACATGCCTTGGAGGAAGGGATACTGTCAAAAAAGCAGAACAGAAAGGAGATGCTGCATGAAAATGTAAAGATAAAATAATCCAACACAAGCCCAGCACACTTTGCCGATAGGGCAAAAGTGTCCTTTGTCTTTAAAACTGTAATTTTTGTTTACGTGAACTAAGTTATAATTTGATTTATTAAATACTATATATTGTATTCCAATTTATCATTCCAAAGTTCTGTGTCTGTTTCTAGGGAACTAACAACCATAGAACAAATGTCAACTTCATAAAAGTTAAATTGTCACTTACTGTGCTATGCTGATTCCCAAAGGAATAAAAGCCAAGAAGAGCCCAATCAACAGCACCACCAAGAAGAAAAAATTGGAACTTGATGCTCTGACAGGCCGAGCTGCAGGCTTACATGTGTGTATCAAACTGATCTGAAGATGGAAAGTGAGCAAGACTGTTACCAGTACATCTATATACATACATCCAAGTATATTTCCCCACCAACTGAATTTTCCATTCTCAAATGTGCTACCAGCTACCACGTAACCATCCTTCCTTTGATCTACACGGACTGAAAAGGGCTGAGACAAGAACGCTTTCCATTCTGGTGTAAGTCAACATCTCCTGTTGTGAGTAAGAATTGGATCCAGAGGATCTCATACACTTGCACGGAGTCAACTGGCACAGTCATTTGGCATATGATCCATGGCACAGCCTTTAGCTTTGTTCTACCACACCTTCACTGGATACATTCCCTCTTGTAAGAGCTAAAATATCAGCAAGAATTTGATGCACAGAAGGAGTTGTCTGGTCACAGAGCAAAGCTTCTGATATGCAGAAATCACATCTTGAACATGCAACCCAGCTTGGATTTTCCATTTTGCTTCCAAATTTTTAGCAGCTTGGCAAATTTTTGTCCAAGTTCTAAGCTGTGTTGCTAGTAAATAGATTATTGCAGAAGAGTGTTATAAACTAGTCTTATTACATAAAATTTTATTCTAAAAAAATCCCAGACAAATAATTGAAGAGGTAGTTATTAAAATGTTGATTTGCTTGATTTCAAAGCAAAATTCTACCTTCCCTTAGAAGCAAAAAAAACATTACCTCATTTCCAGTATACCACATCCTTAGGGGGTTTTAGGGGTTTTTGTTTGTTTTAAATCAACTGCACTCCTCTATTACAAAAACCAGAGATTTTCAATCTTCAATTTTGAAATCGAAGATTTCAATTCAATCTTCAGTTCTGAAATTGAAAATCTTCAATTTTGTTTGTTTACCACACACTTTCATTACCTTTTTAATATAAAAGATGATGAAGTATTTTATAGTTGCTATTGCAGGGAGAAGTGGTGAAAAGAAGGTTCCAATCCAGCAGATAGTCTGCCCATATATGATTTCCAGGACATTGTCAGAAATTCCAAATTCCTGCACTCCCCACCACTGAACTAGCTTCCAAGAGCAATGAGTAACTAGCAACCTAAAACCAATGAATATCATTAGTTGTACATTGAAGTTATAGAGCTTAGCTGAATTCTAACACATTTGGAACACAGAGACATTTAGCATTTAAGCATTAGACAACATAACAGAAAAATGCCTGAAGGAAAAAAGATCAAAACTCAAATATCAAAAACTACACAGCTATCTGAATAGCAAACAAGCGATCAAACCACCAGAAATGTGTTTATGTTTTATTTTAAAACTGGTAATCTGGTTAGAAATAATGGGAATTAATAACAGAAAAAAGAAAATGTGCTTCATATGTCATTTGCAAAAGTATGCTTAAAAGGTGGAGATACTTACTTTCTAGGAAAGCCCATAAACAGGACTGCAGCAACAATTATCATAAAATCAAATATCATCAGTTTATACATTTCTTGCCCAACTTCAGATTCCCAGCACTATAAAAACAAGTAAGGAAAACCAAGATTAAGAGTCCAAATAACAACTGAAAAATAAATCTGTCAATCCCTAAAGCAACAAACATCCCAGTTAACACCATAAAGTTCAAATTGTATTAACTCTCATTTATAAAATATTTAAGTGTTTCAGAGCTTCCATGCCAAGCTTTTTGTTGTTTGTTTGGTTTTGTCTGTTGGGGTTTTTTTTTTTGAGGAAAGACCATTTGTCTTTTTGGAGCAATAGGCAGTAACACAACTGTCTCCAAAACAGAGCTACCTCAAACAATCCTCATGGTAGTCAGAAAGTCTACGCTAAACAATAATCTGCCACTGGAGTAATTCTAAAGAGAGTTTTAGCTAAGAAAAGATGTATGTAAGAACTGTACTGATATGCACGGAGCAGTAAGAATCAGCACCAGGTATAACATGAATGACAATCCCAGGTCTGATTCTGAATACCTCTAGACAAGCAAGTCTCATGCAAAATGGTTCTCTCTTCATAAGTTCAGATGTTTAAAGACAAAGATAAATCTGCTTACAGGATAGAGTTCGTAATTGTATCCACAGGCCTTACACTCATCGGTGGCACAGTAGGAGATCTGACTCCACAGCGAGAACAAGAGAACACCGATATTGGCCAACCGCACAAAGATACACCTGGAAGAAAGGCAAAACCCAATTCCAAACCTGCCAGAAAAGGAGCCATTCTAACACCTGGCTCAACTTGCACAGGAGTCCAAGGAAGGCTCGAAACACAAAACAGTTGTACAGAGCCTTAATGGAACAACCAGCTAGATAATAAACACATTTCTTTTCTAAGTAGTAAATTAATTGCTTTTCATCTTCCCTGCTTTAGGCTACAGTCCCCTGTTTCTTTTCACAGTATTGTTCTTAGATCAGTCATTTCAGTTGCAGATCTTGACGCTGCAATGAGCTGCAATTCTCTCAAGTACAGTTTGAGAGGCCGGGCGACAACTCTGTGTGCAGCGTTTCCCTCTCAGGTGGCTTCAGGCCTTCAGAGACACTTAGCCAAATCAGAAATACAAAGCACAGGGCTTGACAGAGTTCAGATGCTTCAACCCAGATCTTACTGCCTTAAGCTGCCAAGCGCTAGCTCTTCACGCTCTCACGCTGAAGTATCTTTTATCCCAAAACTTTTAACTGCTGCCTTGAGCAAAGCCTTGCTTCAGTTACTGCTCTACACGCACATTTGCTCATTCAAGGAACAGCTGCACACAAAGCGGTGTGAATGCACAGCTCTGCAGCCACAACTACTCTACTGACTATTTATTCAGGTTGTTGAAGATGTCCAGATCACACAGCTAAATGAGACTGAGAGAGAAACTTGGACACTGAAATGACTGCACTGTACTGTCATCAAACCAAGAGATTGTTTCCAGATTTAAAATTAGTTTCCAACTAAACATAAGTCAAACAATGCCTGCTTGGCTTCCAGTGTCCACGCCCTCCAGTGCAGCGTCCAATCTCTCTGCTTCTACATATTTGAATGCTTACAATACTTCTAACCTACCGAGAACAAGATGTTGAAACATGCAAGGCCACAATAAAAATGTTTTTACCTCATCAATGTCAGCCTGATTTCAAAAGCTGGTGAATAATCTTCAAATCTGATCAGAAATGAGAAGATCTGAGGAGCAATGAAGTTGGCCAGTGTGATCACTATAGAAGGTAAATACTGCACTAAGAGATTAGCCTGGGAGTTCATGTTGCTGACGTCCTGGACAAGAAGAGATGAGAGAAAAATAGTACTCAGAGAAAACACAGCTTCCTGACATCGTGGTCTCTCCAGCTACCCACCAGCCTCCCTTGTCTAAGACTTAGGTAGCATCTTTTGCTCTGTCTTCATCCTCCACCTACATTTGGAACTACAAGCCTGACCAGTGCTACCTCTCTCTGCAGTTTGCTGCTACGCATCCTTGCTTTCTCCTGCTCCCTTCACCAGTAACTCCCCCCACCTCCAGGTATGAGTATTTTAGCACTTCCCAAAAGCTTCTGTTTGAAAAGACTCAACTCACCGAGGCTTGTGTCTGACTATGTTGTCTAACCCAGCACTAAGGCTACCAGCTTTCACACCCATGCTGAAGCGCAGACACTTTTAAAGCTGTTCTCACTGATGCCAAGCAGCTCCCCTGACTTTCCTACCATCTTAACAAGCTCCTCTACCTATTCATTTAGGCAAGGTCAAGATATCAACCCTTATACATAAAGCAGACAGCAAGTGAAGTTGTTTTTCAAGTTGTTCAGCGTTGTGCTATCCTCTTCCTCTGCCCTCAAACAATACCTCTGACACAAACACTTCTTTAGTCCCTGTTTCCTGCTTCTCTCTCTGCAATCCTGGCAGTTTACAGAAGTTACGAGTTAGGTCCACCACAAGCACAACCTTCCCGATATGCAGCCAGTGCCCATCACATCACCAATGAACAGAGGGGAGAAAAAGTGTGGTCCCCATTCATATCATGCTCATTCAACCCTGGGGTCCTACAAAGAAGTCAATTACTGTTGCGAAACTGTTGAAACTGTCCTCTGCTTTTGCTGTTCTGCTTCTGAACTGCTCTTCCCATCTGCTCGTCCTGTCAGGGGTGAACAACCCCACCCAACCTGATTCTTTCTACTACTGATGCAAGAACCTTTTCTTCTGCAAAGCGGCCCGTGTTCAAAGCCTTCCTGTTTCCCCATACAGCTGTAACTCACAATACAGATCGTAATCTTTACTCTCCCCTTCCCTTGCTGTCATTTTTGCAGTTGAGCAGCAAACCAGATCAAGAAACTGATCACAATGAAGTTTGTTTAAAACAGATCAGTTCCCTGAGCCAGTTCACTGCCCAGACACACAAGCACTTGTACCAGCAGATCACAGCAAGGTGAGAACAGTTACTTGGGAAGGTGAGTGAGGGCTGCTTTACTTGTCAGTTGCCTTAGCTCCAAAGCAGATGACACTGAACCCTCTATATTAAAGGAAGACATCACTGGGAGTGATGTCTTCTTTTGCACATGGTTCTCAATATTTCTCACTCTCTCCTACTAAAAAAATTCTAAGTTTGTACAACACATTTTCAGATCCCTTGCATGAAAGGTGCTATATAAAGATACTTGACTCTTTCACAATAGTTCCTCTTGCTATAATCAGCAGTCACCACTGAACCTCTCCTAATGTCATGTCTGATACTTACACTGGAGTTTTCTTGAGAGAAGACAGTTGCTCTATAAATAGAGTAAAAACATCCTGATAGAACTGCAATGACAATTATATTTATAAATATTCTCAGCGAGTAGATGCGCAGCTTTTCTTTCATTGTCCTGTCAGCTATTTTTTGCTTCAGTCTCTCTTCCTCCAAGTCTGTCTACAAACAAAAGAAAAACAATACGTAGTTTTCCAGTGCAGCACACAACACTTGACACCATGTTTTCTACCTCCAGGATGCGCAAATCCATAGCTTGTTCTAGGAGGGTCACTCCACTGCCTATCCGAGCACACTGAACTGAGAGTACCTTTTCATTGACCCAAACAAGCCCATGCAGGAGTGGAAGGCCCTGTGTGCTCAGTCTCTTCAGGCTGAGGGCCCTGTAGCCAAAGACAAGTGTCTCGTAATCCTCTTATCTCTAATACATCAGTAACAAGTATCCTTGAGGACAGAAAGACAACTTGCCTGTTTATCATGAGGGACTGATCTCAGATAGCTTGGTACTGAACTCTCAAGTGGGTAAATCAGCCCACTCATGTCCTTACTTCTGCAGGTAAGTAACCAGCCTCACCCCTATGGTTCAAACTTCCTTCTCTACTCTTTGTGAAGGAAAATTGGGGGATGGCACAAAGAATAAGAAGTACAATCTTGAGCAGCTTGTCATGTAAACTTGATATGTTTCACCTTAGCTGACGTGAAAATACAGTATCACTTGTGAAGGCAAATTAACTTGGGCAAACCAACAGAATACACAGGTATTTTCTGAGGACTTATTTCCATCAAATAGTAATATTAAGGGGCAAGTTTTTCTAAAGTGTGCGTTCTAGAGACAAAAGTGTAGTAAGTGAAGGAGGCTCTGGTTATGTGATGAAAAAAAGATGACTGTGAACTGTACTAGAGCGGAAAGGAACTCACTGTAATTTATGAAATCTGTAATTACAGCTTTGTGGTTTGAAGTGGAATTATCTTTTCAAAGGTGATTGTTCCACTACACAAATCTCTGCTTCCAGTGTACAGAGAGCAAAAAGATGGTACTGGTTTCACCAGAAAGGCCTCTCAGACTCTCTTTTCAGAGAGCTTTATGATTTGGGAAATCTATTAGCTGCATCAGCTAATGTGCATGTGCATCCAAGACAACTAATGAAAAACTTTCAGTATCTTCTTACTCCAACAATGCTCTCAACTTGTACAAAGAGTACCATCTGAATTTTATTCCTCCACAAGCTTCTGCGTACCACATTGCAGACTTATAACCCAGTACACTTAAACTGATTCCCAACAGTACAAGGGTTTTGCTCACAGCTGAGATAGCTTTTCCTGTTGGATTATGTAGAAACTAACACAGGAAGCAGGACTGGACTGTCAGGAAGGGGCAGATAAAACAAGCAGCAGAGGCTGGCTTCAGTCCCCAGGAGGCTGGCTTCAGTCCCCAGTGGATGGGGGAAGGGCCGTCAACCTCAGTGCTAATCCTTCTCACGTTGCACCACAATTCTAGCTACCTAGAAAGCATGCAAGAGGATGTGGGTTGCCCTTCCCCCAGTATAAACGACTTCAATCTCTCTTATCTTTATTCCATCATCTGCAGAATTATACACTTCTCTCTTTTAGCCATCTAAGCTATAGGAAACTGTAAACGTAGAAAAATGGAGGTTACTCACCTGGAGCTCATATTGCAAGCTGCGATGTTTTAGCCGTGCTGCATTTGGATCTGTAATGCAGAAGTCCCAGCCTGCAAAGACTTTGTTACAGTAACTCTGAAATTGATCTTCAGCATGCACCAAGTTCTGCCTAAATCCTTCCACAGACCTAGAGAAAAATGCAACTGCACTTCATTCATGAAAAGACATTTTATCCACAGAAAACAAAACAAAAAACCACACCTTACGCAACCTGGCTCATCGAAGACTAGATGACACCCACCCCTATGAGCAAACAGCCAAATTTGCTTTACATCAGCAAGTCTCTGGGAAGCTTTCAGTGTGAGGTTCTGCAGCAAAGTCAGCTGAAGCCATGACTGACACAGGTTACTTCCCCGCTGCACTTAGCCACAGTCGTACCTCCTCATCTCATCCACTGCTTCTCTGACACATCAAAGAGCTGTCAGGAAACTTGAGATGACAAGCCCGTCCCCCAGAAAAAAACAAAATCCACCACAATAAAATTCTCCAACAACTACTGTATAGTTGTGGGTCTTTTGTTTATATGTATGCATATATATGAAAAACTAATACTTCAAATTTATTTATTTTTATTTATTTTGCTGCCTCAGTTTCCCAAACAAACACAAAGGCTACTGTGGCACTCTTCCTCAAGCAAAAGATTCTCCATTTCCATATAAAACAGTTCTAGAATACGGCATGTTCCCTACAAGCAAGAATGCGATGTAAACTGTGCATTAGGTACCAGTAAATAAACTATACCAACATCTTTACCTTTTTAGTATCCAGATGAGACTTAATGCAAGGTAGGCAAACGTAGCCAGCAGATATGCTAGTGGCAAGTTGTACCTCAGCATACTGATCCATGCAGCATCTATTGTGTAATAGCCATAAAACAAACTTGTCACTTCAAGGAACCCCTGTGAAAACATGAAGTTTAAATAGAATTTGTAACAGTAGCAGCAACTGCCCAGTTAAATTCAGCCTGGTATCAAGCAATCATTTTGCAAATTTAAAATTATTATTGGCGGCCCCAACAAGCTACAACAGTCTGTAGCTTCTAAATACTGCCACTGCCTCTACCAAACTGTAATGCAGACACTACATGCTTAAAATCCCTCCCCTTCCCAATCAACAAGCTCTGTGACAAGGACACTGAGACCCTACACAGAGAGCACAACAGGCAGTGTGCTCCAGAATACATAACATTCAGCAACTGGGGAGGAGTGGCGCAGGCTGCAGCACGTGGCCAAGCAGTCCTTGCGGACGCTCAGTAGAAGTCCGTTTGAAAACTCCCCTTCTCACAGACAAAAGATAAAGGCTAATTTTACCCCAGGGATGCATATGCCTTACCATCACTCAAAATTATCAAAGCTCTGTTCCCCAATGGTTTTGCATTCTACATGCGAGACATAGAAACTTAATTAAAAAAAAATAATCTAATTACTTACAGTGCCACTGAACAAATCTTCGAGGTAAGTATAGAAGTAAACAAGTCCCTTATTACCGCTAGGTTTATAAACTGTGCAGTGAGGCTCTGTCAAAAGAAAGGCAGGAAATGTCACTCAAATGGTAGTGCCCATTAAACTGCAAGATCAAGTTAATTCAAACATGGCAAGTTCTTAAAAACAAAAAAAAGTATTTCTTTGTCCTGGGAGGTGAAGTAGAAGCTGATGGAAAGGGTGAATCTTACAAGCAACATCAGTACATAGAGAAAATGTTTACCTATGTTTTTTGGAGGAATTTTAGCAAAGCTACTGTTGAATACTCCATATTTAGAGATGACGCTGGGAAGGATAACAAAACTGAACATCAGGATAAAAATTATAAAATTCAGCAGGACCAGAAAACGCAGGAAGGAAAAGTAGGACTGGATGCCAGTACCAAATTTCCCTGGGAATAAAAGAAACGTTTCAATAATTAAGACAGTAAAATAACTGAAAATACAGAATGAGCAGATTATCATTTCAGTTGCATTAAGTTAACTGAAGAAACATTACTAAAGCTAGTTTTAAGTACTGCAGGCTTTTAGCAATATAAATGAAATGGTAATGTGACTTTTTAATCATTTTCTCCAATATATCTCCTTCTAGCCCATCATGAATTTTACATCAGCAATAATAAAGGAAGCAGGTAACTTCTTAAATGCATACAGTTATATCTGAAACTATGCTCACACGCATAAAACTATTAATAACAGCAGCAACTTGAAGGAGGAGAAATTGACGTACGACAGTAAATACCTTCTATGCTGTGAATATCATGTCGCCAAAGCTTCAGGTAAGATGACAACTCCTTGACTTCATTGAGGACTTTTTTCAATGATTTGCTGCTAGTTCTTTTCCACTGTTTCCATCCAGATAAATATCTTATATCAGCCTGCTGACAGTCCCTAAAAATCAAGAAATACAGTTACTGAGCACAAGAAATACTTTTTCACTACATGTAGCAGGGCCTAGCACAATGGAGCCTGCTTGCAGGCTTCAGAAGGATAGCACAGCGCTAAAAGTTGGAGTAACACATGCTGGCTCTCCCCATCTGTTCCTCCCGGTAACTGCGACATCAAGTTAATTCATGTATAGCAAGTCTTCTCACAAAAAACACTTGCCTCCCTTGGAGAGAAAAAATAAATAGCCAATTGACAATAGCACAACAGAGAAAAAATATGTAGCTGAACTTCCCAGAGGGATCTCAGGGAAGTCACCGTTAATGGTTTCATATTTACAAATGTCTGGAAAAGGAAGAGAAAGTTCTTTCCTCAAACTTCTGACCAGAGCATTTTCACCAAGAGGCTCTTAAAAATTTTCTCTAAAATATTTAGCTTTCCTCTTTTAATGTTATAAATGCAGCTGTTCAAGACAGAAAATTATTCTATTTTTGTTGAAAATTCACAGATCTCAAAATCAGAATGAAATGTCGCAATATGCTGGGGGAAAAAAGTAAAGAAAATAGAGACAGCTATAAAGAGGCTTAAATATTTAATTTAAATTTTATAATTTTAACTTTTATATCACATTCCAGTACATAATAGAAAACAAAGGTTATTAAAATCATTCATTTTTAATTATTCCATTTGTATAGCATTTTGAAAAATTCACTGGAAAGTGCCAATTCAATGAATCTGAGAAAGTATTTCTTTGCCAAAATGTATGGGGGTGCACTGTCCTAATAATAAGCTGCGAACAAACACCAAGGATGTGCCACAAACTGTCTATAATTTTTAATCACTTCTCACAGATTTTCATACTATATGCATACATTTGCATTGTAAAAATTGTTGCATGGTCAGTGACAGCATCAAGGAGAATTATGAGTGGATCAGAGTTTGCATTTCGTTTTTTCTTTGAAGAAACTTTAAAAACAGACAAAACTTCCCAGACACAGAGCCTGAAGACAGACCTGTATGCAGCAAATGCTCTTCCAGCCTGTGATGCCACTGAAGGGCACCACTGAAATACCCATGAGGGCACCATGCTAGAGTAGAAGACCAAGGTTTCAGTTTTAAAAGACCTTGTACACAACCCTACTTAAGTGTCTAAGTGACTCACTGCCATGCCACGCCACTGCCACACGTGCTGTATGTTGACAAAGTTTCCATATCCTTGTCAGCTGAAAGCACAATTAGCATTGTGGCAGGAAGCCAAATTAAACCCTCTATGCAAGAATAAATCAGGCAGCAGATGATCTCATCTTTCAGTGCAAATACAGCTACTCTCAAAAGATTTCGTTTTGTGGAAACTACAGGCTGCAGCATGTAGTGTTTTAAACAGACACTTTGGAGAACTATCTGGCCCGTGTTTGGCCTGCATTTTAAATAGAGGCGTGGGCTGCATTTTCATCTGTGTTACAGAAGTTGAGTGTTCAGCTTTCAGGACATTTATATCAAGCATTGTGTGTTGGCAGCTACTGCACAATATGCACAGACTCCCAATCCACAGAAGTGCCAAGAAGCCCCACCAGAATCTCTCAGTGCTAAAACATGTAAACAAGCTTGGGACATCCCAACTCTGTTCCTAACACACACCGTGGCCACATGACTGCAGTTCCTTTTTCTTAAAGAACTGAGCTTTAGATACCCAACTTCAAATAAAAATTCAATGTCCTGAGCACTTTCCTTTACCACAACCTAGATCTGCTGTTACTTGTGCACAGGCTGTAGGGTTAAACTTAATTCCGGGGCCAGGCTGTAAAGCGCTTCCCGTTGCTCTTGCAAGCAACTTATTCTTGTTCTCTGTGGAGCACCAGTCATTAATTGTACTTTCACCTCTCTCCTGTTTCATAACCACAACTACAAAGTACCTGATTTAAAGGTGCAGCTGTTCCCTGACAACGTAAAAACACATCGGGCATCCTCTCTCCTCAAAGGAGCTTTCAGCCCAGCAGTAAGACATGAGACAACAAGCAGAGAAACACAGGCGGTGCAAAGCACACTCTTTGCAACCCTGTTCCTGCTGCGGGTTACCACCAGAGAGGCAGGAACCGCATACAGCAAAGAGCAATTTAAAAACAGATGGGGGGGGGAGAAGAAGAAATGCTCCTGGAAAGTTTCTTTCCACCTGTACTGAGCCACACCACAGAGAGCGCAATATATTTTGGAGGAACTGCTGAAAAGGCTCAAGAAGAGCAGCGCTGGCAGAGCAGAATGTGGATGGCGGATAACCCAGTGACCCTTTGGAGCACAAAACCCTGAGCCACAAAAAAAAAATAAAAAGGAATCCAGTATGAAATGCGTTTGGCTGCTGCAGGTGATTCCCAGTTTTGACTCATTTCTTCCAATTTAACCCATTCCTGCGCCCCCCCCCAAGCCCCCGGCCACCCTCTCGCTGCCGCAGGCGCCAGAGGAAGCCTGACACGTTTTGGCACGAGTACCTGGGCAACTTCTTGTCAAAACCACATGCCACAGGGTGAAACAGGTACAGATGAACCCAACTCTGCTTCAGCCTCCCCTCCCACCCGTATTGTGTTTAGGAAAAGGTAATTTAAAAAAAAAAAAAGAAGAAGAAGAAGAAGAAAATTAACGTGTAAAGATTAACCTTAATCTCCTCTTCTCCGCGATACTCAAGGGGTACTCTCTGGCGGGGCGAGCAGCCACCTCCTCTCCCTCTTGCTCCGGCCGGGG
>NW_009648710.1:717581-721722 GCF_000708025.1 Charadrius vociferus | reverse complement strand
CCTCGGGGCTTCTCGGGGGCTTGTGGTGTGGTGTGCCGTGCCGTCCCGCCGCGAGGGGAGCGGCTGAGGTGAGGGGCCGAGGCGCGCGGGGCCCGCTCCCCCCTGCGCCGAGCGCCCTGTCTTTAGTCCTGCTTCCCCCTCCCGCCATCCAGGGTATGGCTTTGTGTCCTTAAACTTGTAGGTTTAAAGTAAGGGTTTCAGATTTGGGGACGTCAGAGTCTTTTTATTCCTCTACGCGCAGGGTTTTCTTGAGAAAATGCCGTGAAGGAACGCAGCGGGGTGTAAGCGCTGCTGGCGGACCCCCCCGCTCCCTCGGGATGAGGGGAGGCCCACGCTCCCCACGGCAGCGCAGTGGGGTGTTCTGGCAGCCGGGGGTCTCACAGGCACTTGGCTTAGAAATAGGCTTTGTTTCGATGTCTGCTGTTAGTTTTAAATGTCCATTCTGGTGTTGGGTGCTGTAAAAACTCCTTGCGAACTGTAATCTTGGGTCAACTCGCGTTAGGTTGTGGACCCCAAATCCCTAGGTTGTTGTGAGTGACTGGATCCGGTGACACGGGCTGCTGGGGAACGACACAGCTCTGCCCTCAAATGTGAAAACGGTATGAACTGGAGCAAAGAGAGTCTGTCGGTGGTTGGATTTCTTTTTCCATCTGATAGTGAGAGTGGATTTTGTGTTAAGTTGTAGTAAAACATCCCTGAGAGACTTCTTTCTTGGAGTAATTCTTGCCTTTAGTGTGAAAATAACAAGATGTGTGACAAAAAAGAAAATGAAACCTCCACTACTTTCAACGGTTTTACATGGGGGGGGGAACGACATCGGCATTTGTTGCGTTTCATACTGTTTCCTACTGGTAGTTAAATCGATAACCAGATTTTTCTGAACATTCCTCATCCACTTTCTGCATTACTTTTAAAAATACGACATCATTAGGTTTCAGGATGCTGAATCAGAAGTGAGCATGTTTCTTCTCTCAGCTGTGTGTCATCATCTCAGGTATGTGATTTGTCAGCTTGCTTTATTAGCAATAAGAATCTACATGGATAATCAGTTTTCATAATTAAACCATAAAATGTTATCAATAGAAACATAAGTTCTCAAAGTAATTTGGATATATATGTTTATGATCAGTAAGCAGAGGACAAAGGCGTATCTGAAGGGGAATTGTTTTGAAATACTGAGATATGGAATTAAAGGAGAGGAACTTCCTTATTGCACAGAACTATGTAAGAAAAAAACCCAACAAACAAACCCACTTTGCAGGTGTTCTTGCCTTTGTGCTGGTAGATTAGTCTAGAATATAACTAATTATTTTATATTTTTTTTTTAGCAATTTTTCCATGAGAGTAAGCTATAACTTGCCCTCATCGGTCAATATGTCACTCTGGAGACTAGTACAAGAGGGCAGGAATTGAAGCCTATTGCTTTTTCCCTTTCTCCTCTTCAGAGACCTCCAGGATGATTTTTCCCAGGTGGGATTTTTCGTATAGCAAAGGCTGGTGCTGTGTGCCTGCCTGCTGCCCTCCTGCAAAGCTGGGCTGTGCTTCATGAGAGCATGGGAGATCGGCCTGTTTGTAACAGCTGGATGCCTCAGGGAAGCCTGTTCCATGTGTGGTTTTGGTTTCTTGGTTGAGCATCAAATTTCATGGGCTTTGTTTGAACAACTTCCAGTTCATCATTCCTTAAAATTCAGGAGATGAAAATTGAAACCCCTCTGTAGCATTTCTGAAAAACCATTTAGTATTGTTCAGTGTTTGTGCTAAGTGTGCGATTCATATGCCAGATACGAGTGTGTATTGCGCCACCAGAGCCTAAGTACCCACTTTTATTGGTCCCTTGAAGCCAACCAAGCATGGGCTGTCTTTGTGTTTGGCTGCAAACGTAGAGCAGGGCCAGTTCTGCCTTAAATAGGAATACTTATGGTGTAACACTTCCCTAGGGGTGTCATCTGGGTGTCAATTTTGCTTTTATTTATGTTCCTTCTCTTACTACTAAGAATACAAAGAAGAAAGGTGAGTAATATACTTGCTGATTAATTAGACCCCTTCTGAAACTCTGTGTACTAGAAAAGTATTGGGTTAATGAACCCATGAGAACAAATTTAAATAAAGATTGGAGGAATTGAAACAAGGTTCACTTCCCCAGGAATTATGTGAGAACACTCTCTATTATTCCCCCCTCCCCCTCCCCCCCTTTTTTTTTTCCAGTTGAGAAAGCTTTTTTAAACACTTGGAAATGTTTCAGTGACTTTTATGGATCACAGCAGTCCCAGGTTGGAAAACAGGAAGACAGGAATGGTGAGGAGTAGAGAATGGATGGTTCTGCCAGAGCCCAACAGTCACATGCAGGGAGTGTGGTAGGTTCCTCTCATGCATTATTTGTCCGATGTACCTTATTCACAAAAGCAGCAGTTTTCAGTCTGTGCTGAGCGAGGAAGACAGTGCCATAGACTGTTTCCCATGATGCTGGAGATCCATCCGTCAGATTTAGTAACACCATGTGTTTCCAGGATGCTTTTTCTTTTGTATGGTTTCTCTTCATAATGCCACAGCTCAAAAATGCTTCTAAATGTTCAGGGAAGTTCTGAGTGATTGTTTTAATTTTGGGGGGCATTCTTGTGTTCGACTACCCCTGTGGCCTGTGCGGCATGCAGGCAGCTCCTAGATCAGTGCAAGAGATCTGCAGACAAGTCCTCTGCAGTCACGCCAGGAATGTTGCTTTGGGCAAAATGTAATCTTAAAGTAGTATTAGAAAACTTCAGTTAAGTCTATGATGAATGTGTCTGGTACAGGATAGACGTTTTACCCAGTTTAGGAGCTGGAAAAGCATTAGCCATTTGGTAAAAGGGATCCTCAGCCATTACAACAGCACAGCTTCTGAACACAGAGCAAATTGATTTGTTACCAATTCCCCACTAGCTACTGAGGGTACCTTTAATCCAAAGGTCGACAGGGGTATTTTTCATTTGTTTGTTTGTTTTTCAGTCTTGCTGACCAGAGAAGTTACTTAGGAATAGGTGCTGGAAGTTTTAAGTTGTGTGTTTTTCTGGGGAGATAAAATATGCCAAAATGGCGTAGCAGTTATATTAACAGAAAAGTGGCTGTAATTCTAATACTGTAGTTCTGTACAGTATTAGCAAAAAGGAAAAAAAGTACTGGGCAGAGCACAGGTCTGGGACAGCAGAGCCCGTCTTGTCCTTACCCTGTTTCCCTTTCCACCTGTGCCTGTCCCTCTGGGCCCCACGTTCAGTTTGAGGATGCCCCTCTGTGCCGAGGACAGCATAAGCCCTTGGGAAGGGCACTGGGCACCAGCCGGGCAGTGACTGTTGTGTGGTGGGAGTGCTGGGGTAACCCGGGGTCCCACTGACAGCATCCTACCGCTACAGAGTAGTTAAGGTAATGGAGGCATCCCTGATGGGCGGCTTTGGGACACAAATTCCTGCAAGAGGCACCACCCCAGCACTTCACTGGCTTCCCTGCATGGCGCCCTGCTTGGTGTTCAGCTGTAGCTTTGTCTGGTCCATAGTTTTGCCCATGTCTCCTTGAAAGGAAGACACATAGGGAGAGTCGGAAGACGAAAAATCAATCTCTGTGTCGCACTAAAGCAGTAGTTCCTTCTGGAACCTACAGAGTACAGGAAGACAGGGCTGGTATTAAATTCCCCCTCCAGGAGCTGCTAGTTACTGCCTGTATTGGCATGAACTGTTTTTTTCACCCCTAGATGAGCCTTCCTGTAATTCAAATAAAAATATGTAAGGTCAAGATCATTCTTTATGTCTGCTCTACAAATCATTAATCCAGGGATAACGATAACACACATCATGTGTCTGAAAACCATTTCTCTCTGTCCTTTTATTTTGGTGTTATTGTGATCCGGGGCAAAAGCAAAGCACGTTTTAATTCTTGGAGGGGAGGAGACTGAGTATCTTGGAGATGAAGTAAAGCAACGTGTTCTACGGCAGGTAACACGAAGTGGGCTTTTTGTTGTTGTTGTTTGAGCTGTAAGAGCAGGACTTCACCTCCCCCTTTCCGGGGGTACAGTTCCGTGCACGGCCCCCTCGGGGGGAAGGAAGGGAAGGGAAGCGGGCAGCCGCGGCGGCACCCACCGGCGTCGGGGCGGAGACGGGACCGGGCGCCGGGAGGA
>NW_009648710.1:682217-717545 GCF_000708025.1 Charadrius vociferus | reverse complement strand
CCGGGGGCTGCCGCTCCGCGATCTCGGTAGGGCCGGAATCGGCGGCGGCGGGGGCTGGAGCTTGCTGGGTTCCGAGCAGGGTCTGCACCGGCTCTCCGGTGGCAGGGCTGGAAGGCGGCTTATCCATGCACCTGGCCTGGAGGAGTCATCGGAACTGCCTGACGGGTGACTGCGGGTTAATAATGCTCGCTGTTAATTTAGAGTGATGGAACTTCTAGGGCAGCACAGCATGTGTGCTCAGGGATGTACTTGCCTTCTGCTATCTGGGCAGTAAATAAGCACTCGGAGAGAATGATAATTACTCGGACAGTAATATCAGCCATGCTGTGTGGCACCTCACGGCTTTATTGCCCCGTTAGTCACATGTGAGCTTCCACTGTCTTCAGCTGGAAGGATTGGTCCCATGGGCGATTAACAGCCACATCCTTCCCTGGTGTGTTTAGCCAGCGTGCCGCACTTCAGTCTGTGAGGTGTGGCACCAGCCTTGCTGGGATCACCAGCTTGCAGCATGATACCTGCTTTTGCTTTGGTGTAGGTTGCGCGTTGGAGTCTGCTAGCTAGTGAGTGAATGTGGTGTTGCATCTTCCAAATAGCAGGTTGTGAGCTTTATATGTTACAGTAAGTACCAGGAAGCCAGAAATACATTTGTATTAAATAGGTGGGAAGATATCAGGTTTATGTATTCGTGTTCTTTGTGGTCAGTCATTTTGTCACTCCCTCAAAACACACAGGCATACTATTTAAATACTACTTTCTTTTTCTCCAGTCTCTTCCTTTATTCCCTAACCTACTAAGGTTGAAATGTTTCTGTGCAGAAGATTAAACGTACATCTAGAGGCCAAATCTTTACACCCAAAATTTAATTGCTAAGTCTCTGTCTGTTAGTAATGGTCTGTTAGTGAAGCAAACCTGTGAGCAGTCTGTGGTACTGTGTGGGAGCTGTGCTAACTCCTGCTTCTGCTGACCTAGTGTCACTACAGTCTCCTCTGCCAGTCCTGGGACCGACAGCGGCCTGATCCTGCTCCATGTCGCCGAAGCAGCCAGTCGGTAGCTCTAGAACCATGTTTAAGGTGTGCTAGTTCAAGTGTGAGTGCCATGTCAGTCCCTGCCTATGTGACACAGCCCTGGCATGGGATAAGGATAGCAGCGGACTACCTGTGTGTCCTGGTTTTGGCTGGGATAATTTTCTTCCTAATAGCTGGTATAGTGCTGTGCTTTGGATTTAGGAGGAGAATAATGTTGATAACATGCTGATGTTTTAGTTGTTGCTGAGCAGTGCTTATGCTAAGGCAAGGACTTTTCAGCTTCTCATACTGCCCTGCCAGCGAGGAGGCTGGGGGTGCACAAAAACCTGGGAGGGGACACAGCCAGGACAGCTAGTGTGGTATGTGCTGACATAGCTAGGAACTAGTGCTCTATGGCACTATTTTTGTGAAAAACCCTCTAATTGCGACTTGTATAGTCCATAGCTTCTGTATGTTCATTGTAGAATAGAACGCTAACATACTAACGTGCGTTTTAATGTAGCTGTATTTTGTCTGAAAAAAAAAGTATTTCGTTTATGTAAAATTATTTGTCCAACAATTTGAAAACTGCATGTAAGGATTTTGAAGAGTTAGGAGAAACCTGTGGCAAAACTGATTCTCTTTTCTTCTGACTTTTCTTCTTCCCCAGCCATTTTCTAGCTTCTTGGTTGATTTCCTAGAATATTGTGAATGGCTTTTGTTTTCCCTCAGGATCATCTTAAAAGCTGGTTGTGCAAATAGTAGTGAGATGACAATATCCGACCAGGAAGTTAAGCTAGAAATTACAAACAGAACAATGCCCTTTTTTTAGTTCAACATCTTCGTGTATCTCTAAAATCCTGGTTATTATCTAAAATGACCATATGTGTAGTTTTCGTAAGCTTTTCCAATTGAACTTGTGAATGGGGCTCCTGTAACCGATACTGCTCATTAAAGTATAATTTGAAGGTTGCATTTAAACTGGATAGGTATCCATTGCAAGTACAGAATAAACAAAGCTTTCTTTTAAGGCAAAACATTAGAACTGTTCTAGTAACAGTATTGCATGCCTCTAATAGACTGGTGTGATAGGCTGCCTTTTCACTGAAAGCAGAAAACTAATACCAAACAGGTACTCAAAAACTGCTTCCTTTTTTTTTGTAACCAGACATTTCCTTCAAATACAAGTAGCTGGTAATGGTGGTTAATAGACAGACTTAAAAAACTTGTTTTGCAAAGCAAGATTTAGTCCTGCTGTATGCAAAGAACGTGATAGTCTGTAGTTTGAAAATTTAATTAGAAGATTGGCTTGCAGCGATATGAAGTGATTCTTGCCTTAGCCTTTTTTTTGCCCATAATGGTCAGACTATGAGCCAGGTAACATCTTTCAAGTGTCAAAGAAATAATGCAGAGTTCTGTTCAGTTTCTTATTCTTGTTAATCTTTCCTCTCTCTGCCAGGTATACTGTTCTTGCTCTTCGGTTCCTTATTTCTAATTTTAGTAGCTATACATCCCTGATTGCTCCTCTTTACCCAGTGTCTGTAGTTTTCCCAGTGGATTAAGTTTGCAACTTGTTGTCAGAGTTAAGAAAATAAAAGCAACAAAGCAGCAAACAAAAAGAGGCTGGCTTTCAAGAGCGTCTCTGGGGAAAGGGTTAGACAGTGCAAAATCAGTGTGATATGTACTTCAGTACATAAGAATTGAGATCACATGGGGCTGTTTGGGTGGAGAAGCAGGGATTTGTGTGGTAGATTAGGGAGAGTACAATGAATTTCACAGACTTAATGAAGTATCTGAACTCTCACCTTGCTGCCATTAAGCAAAAACTCTGAACTGTCTGCCACGTCTCTACAGCAGTTTACTGGACACTAAAACTTAACTATCTGTTGTAAAATTTTTTTTGGATGTTTCAGGAGCATGTTTATAATAAAGGTGTCTAAACTTGGGTGAAGAAGTAGAATCCTGCTGGAGACGCTGCAGACAAAGTAGTTGGCAGTCCTTCTCCAAAAGCCTTGTCTAAGCACAGGTGATAGAAGGGATTTAACTTGCAAACAAAGTGAACAAGATGAGAATATCGTAGTCTTACTATATTTGGGAGGAGGAAATTACAAGAGGAATGTTAAATGAAAAGGACAAGGCAAACAAGTGAGTAGGTACAAAAAATAGATAAAGAGCAGATAAGGAGCAGAGCTCACCACGCTGAAGCAGTAGCTGGAGGCGATGGGAGCAGCCAGCTGAGGGCAGAGATAGTCGGGCGGTAGGATGTTTCCCCGTGTCAGGCAAACACTATTCTGCCTGCTTCTGCCAGCCTGCCTGGCTGCTCTGTGCCTCACTCTCACTGAGAAGGACTGGGGAGACAGGGAGGATGGGGTCTGAATTCTGGTAGGTAGCATTGCACTATAGCACTAGGAAACAACTTCCTTTGCAAGCTCGAGTTCCAACAAGCTGTGGGGAGAGGCGCTGGCATTGTGACAGTAATAGGGATGCTGTCACTCTCCTTTCCCTTCCCAATTTGGTTGTCTGTCCTTTGCCTATACGGTAGTAAACAGATGAGTCTTTAGTGCTACCACATGTTATCCTTCACTGGGAACATCTTTGGTAGCAGAGGCAGAATTTGTATTGCTAAAACTGATTTAAGGTATAAAATAACAAAGTTGATGTTGGCTTCTGTAATTGATCCTACTGACGTCAGTAAAAACACAATGGAAGGCCATTAAGAGGTGGTGTTTGTCAGTGCAGACTGGGTACTTTGGCAATATTTATAAAAGGTAAGTGACTTTCACTTCTGTGTATGATTTATGCTTTCTCATTGCTAATATGTCAATTAAAGATCATGTTTTCTTCAATGTAGTGTTTGATTAGCATCAATCCACAAGCTCTTTAGAATTTCTGAGAGGCTTTCCTGGTTTGTTGCTGCGGTGCTGAAACTCTTGGGATTGAGACAGTGGAAGAGTGGTGGTCAGTACTGGAACCTAGTTGCTGATGCAGCATGTTAATCTAGTTTTAACTCTGGTTTGTCTCTCAGGCTGACTTTCGGCTTCCAGAAATCGGTCTGATCTTTTTAGTGTGAAGCTGTGTGGGACGTATTAAACAGGATTCATGACAGGGATTAATAAATAAAAATAACTTAGATAACAGTGAAGCCCTGTCCAGTCATACCTTACAAAATGAATTATCTTTATGGAAATAGAGCACATTCAACCTTCTGAATCAGTTCTTCCATGAGTTGTGTTCCTTTCATTCAACACTATTAAGTTTGCTATGATATAGTTCTGGAACTTACTGTTTCCATTCCTCTTCAAGATTTGTGTAAGTAGAATTTACTTTATGTAATCCTTTTTACCAAGGGATTACAGGTAAAGGACCTGAAGGTCTAAGTGGCTTTCCTGAAACTTGATACCAGGACAAAATGCTATTTTAGCAAGACATTCATGTTTGTTTGATTTATATTCTAAGTGAGGATTAGTGTCTCTAGCAGGGAATTACCTGTATAGGAATGGATGAAACTAACCTGGAATATTTTGTCGAGCCTGTGGGTCTGTGACGTGAAGGCAGTTATTTTTCTGGGAAATGATCCAAAAGCATGACTCTGCGCTGCTTGGAGTTTCCTGTTCTATATCATTACAGTGTGTGTTGAATGATTTAAGCGGAAAGCACTCACTCTCCACCTATCCTGTAACTTATTTACATATCGATGGTTATTAAACCCACTGATCTTAAACCCTTCTGTTCTCCAGAGGAGGAACACAAGATTTGTCTAGTTGCTTGCCAAAATCCAAAATGTTGTCCAACAAATGGATGCCACTCTACAAAGGGAAGATTTATCAAGCTCCTGCTTTTTATCTTTATTTCACAAATGACCGCTGTTCTCCAGCAATTTTTTTTTTTTTTCCCTTCTGGAAAACAACAGTTTAAAGGGAAAGCTAGGTCTAAATGTCATAGCTTTTCCTGGAGCTATAGTTTACCTCGTCCCATCATAGGTCAAAAAGAAGAAGGAGATGGTTCAGCTTGAGCATTGCCTGCTTCGGGTTCTTTCTAATGAACTAGGACTGGTCAGAAATTTATAAACTGCTGGTCTACTGAACCCCAAAACAAACCTATACTGTAGGCATCTGATTTGATAGGAAGAGTTTCTCGTGATCTTTGGGCTTGGGATGGAGGAAGTGGGTGGATTGGCGTGCCACCTGTGTACCCTTGGCATGCTACCTGCACACCATTGGCGTGCCACCCATACACCCTGAGTGTGAGCAGGTATGCTCATACACGCCTCCGTCCCACCCTACAGCATTTATGTACCACGTAGCATAGTGATCTTTGAGTGGCAACAGCCTCAATCAAGAAGAGTATGGGTTATCCGTGTTCACATTCTTGCTCACTCCAAATGTCTCAAGGTTTGGGATCTAATGCTCTCAGATAGCAGGAGGGAAGTCTTTATTTTTTCAAGAACAAAATGCAAAGATTTGAATTTGCCTCAGTGTACATGGGGAATTTATTTAAAATCCTTAAAACTTTGGGAGTGGGGAAAAAACAGAGTGGCTTCACATTCTGGATCGAGTGTTAGACTGTAAATGTCCCTGTGGATTTTCATAGAAATCCTGGCATAAAGCACTTCTTAAGACTCAAAGGCAATAAAGTGGATAATGATGGAACTAATAAATAGATGTTCTGTCTTGTGCTTATTTGAGTGTCTTAGCAAGCTTTTGGGGGTATGCCTAGAAGTCTTTAAAATGAGTAAGAGAAAGAAGTGATTTTTTTAGTCAGGCTGATCTGTTTCTTCCATTTGGTTGCCCTTTAGCAAGTTGGTTGATAGATGTGGTTGATGCCTTCTACAAGCTTGCTTCTGGATAATGCTGAGTCTACACAACCCATACAGTTCCATGAAAGTATCTGTGCTCTTCACAGTTTGAATGAAGACGAGGCAAGTTGACAGCAGTTTAGATCAGCGGTCAGCTTTCCAGCTGCCTTGCTGGCAGGCTTCCCAGCTTTCTGGATGGCTGAGTCTGAGTTGGGTTCCTGGGAAACCAGTTAAAAAATAGAAAAAATGTAATTTTGCACGCTCCTCAAAGGGAATTGTCTGAGAATTTTCTTCTCTTGAGAAAGTTATCTTTTCCTCTTTTCCTCTTTAGCTTTTCATTGCAGTTTGAAATGTAAAACGCTTATAGGGGGAAATTTAGTTTTCCAGGCAACTCTTTGGAGAAGACCATGATTATCTTTTTCAAGGATTGTTTCCGTGCTTTTTAATGGAGTATAAGGACAGAGTGTACTAATTCCTGAAGAGTTTGTATAAAACTTCAGATATATTCCAAGCTAGTTCATAAAAGATCATCAAGAGCTAAGTGGTTCCTGTCAAAGTAAACCTACCTCTCAGGAGATTTAAACTTCCCATAACTTTTATGTAGGAGCCTTAGATTCCTGGGGTCTTTAATTGGTATTCTTTGGAGATAAGGGGAGGAGGCTCTGCTAATTACTTTTCTGAATGCAAGCGGATCTCACTCTGTCTCTGTAGGTGTGAAATTGTTGCCTGAAAAAACACAAGTTTCATGTAGGGGAGACTATGTTTATAGTTTCTTGTTGGCAGTAATCACATTCCACTATTTACAGAAGGGATGAGTGACGCACCATGTATTGAAATTGCCTGGTATGCTTTTTTTACGGAATGTTTGCTGAGGACGTGGGCCTCGTTGCATGCTTCATCATGCTATAATGGAAGTGTAGGCAATGTTCTGGTTAAAATGTAGGACTTTGAATTCAATCAACCACCTGTGTTTATAGGCAAATCTCTTTGCAAGTCAGTGTGCAAAACCTGGGCAGTGTTTTACAACTGTATGTCACGCTGCAAAATTTTAGACTGTCTTCCAAGATCTTTAGGTATGTAAATGACACAATAGTAATTTAAAAGCTCCTTTTGGCAAAGCGAGACGATTTTGACAAGCCTTCAGAAACTAGACACTGTACAATTATCCATTTTGATGATACTTTTCTTCATGTGATACTTCCTTTACTGCAGTAGAACTCGCAAATAAAAACCACTGCGGACAGAAAAGTTGGTTGAGACTGTACCATTAAATGAGGTTCGGCTTTGCTTTTCTAGGAGTAGAACTGAGATAAAAGTGGGGTCTGATGGGTTTTGTCAGATGTGTCCTTTATAATTTATTTTTTTCCTTCTATTCTTCAATAGCTTGCCAGCTGATCAAACTTGGCATAGTGCCAAATGCTAAAAATTGCCTCCTTTTTTGTTTTGAGTGTGACTTTGATTAATTTCAAGAAGTGCCTGTTTAATTTGGATTCTGTTTTTCTAATATAAGGTTCCCTTTTCACTGCCTTACCTGGACTTCTGTTTGTTAAACTTTCACCAAGTCTGGTTTGCTTAAGACTAAAATGGAGCACTCTGCGAGAAATAAAGCTAAAATCAAACCTGTTTACGGGATCAATACGTTAAGTCATTAAGAGTGGATAATAATGTCAGCTCTGTACATAGCGGTGGTCCAGTGGGTCCCTCGTTCACAACTAAGGCTTAGAGATGCCACTGCTAGTAAGGAACTGGGCAGATGTCTTTGGTTTTGGAAATGTAGTACTTGGAGGAAAATTTGTGTATTTGGCTTTTCCTGTATGAGGAGGAAAGAGAGAACTTATTTTCTTCTTAATGTTTTGACATGCTTCTAAAACCTGGCTTCACTGTCATTTTTGGAGAAGACTTCATGTGGCACTCCAGTTCCTTATTTTGACAGAGCTTACTATAGAGAAATATTAGTTCCTATTTTACCTGCAACTTCTGGTGGACCCTAACTTCCTGATAGTAAATAGCACTGTTAGAACCGTTTCCGTTTTATATTGTTTCATGTTATTTGTTAGCAGGGTGGCAAAATCTTCTACGATGCAAAAATGAAGTTCCTTTCTTTTCACTTTATATATACACGCATCTGTTTTGTAATCAGGTCTGTAATCAGTCTTCCCATGAACATATTAATGAAGCAGTAGAGACAAAAATAAGGAAGATTTCATCTCTGAAACCAAGGACTTGACATGTCTTACCATTACAATGAAGCCTTTGAAAATCCAGACTATCACTTCTCAGAGACACTGGAAATTGATAGAAGGTCAGTTTATTTAATTTTACTGTTGTGACTGTGCCATAAGAAATTAAATTCTCTGTTTATATGCAGGATATTTTTTTTTCCAGTTTTATTTTGTGGAATTCTTTTAAGCCCTCCTTTATGCTTGCATTCTCAGACACAAATTCTTAAAGCTGCTATCAGGAAGGTGGCATTCAAGAGAAATGGCACGTTTGCTTTTTACATGTTAGATTAATTTATCAGCTAAATGTATTTTAGGATCTATGGCATAATGTCACAAATTTTTTTTTTTAGTTCCAGCAATCTTCGCAATGTGCTATAACCTTGGATGTCCTTGTTTTCCAAGCGATTATTCCTGTTTAGGTAGGGTCCAAGGTGGAGAGAAATTTTAGTCTTTCTAGTTCAGTTATGACCAAATCATAATTCTGATGTTGCATTTCTAAATGCAAAATACCTCTCAGTATCAGAGTTTGTTTTATAATGTACTCAAATTTGATGATAATAGGTAACAATTTATTATCATAAATAATTATTATCATAAATTTATTATCATTATAACAAGAATATCTATTGAGAGTTTTTGTGGCACTCAGCGTTTTCCTTTTTGTTACTCACACAGGAGAAGTTCTCAAAAGAATCTGTTTTCGCACCAAACCCCTTATGATTCTTCACAGCATGATTTCTACAGAGAACGCAGTGGAAGAGGACAGAATTACCCTCTGGCCTTACCAATGGCCTCCATGAGACCTGACTTCGAATACAGCGAAGATTTACCAGGAGTTAATGTCCTAAGCAGAAGTCCATATGGAAATTCCACGTGTATGTAATTTCTCATATGAACAGCTTGCAAAAACACTGGAACAAATAATGGCTTACTCTGTCCTGAGGGAGTCCTGCAGCTCTGGAAAGCTCAATGCTGTATATATTTGTATGTAGTAGCAGTGGTTTGTGGTATTTTTTTTCCTTTTTTTCATAGAAATAGTTCAGATATTATATGAACAGATTCATGGACTGTCTGTTGTATTACCAGATCAGTGAATACTGACTTGTATGAACTGCGTAAGTCATTAAGTACTAGGATGTACACTGGAGTGAGATATAAGAGTTTTGTTAATGGGATATGTTGCTGTGTTGGCAGTAGAGCTGTATTTGGTCAACAGGGCTGATATTCTGTGTGTGTAAATGATCCATAGTACTATAAAACTTTCTGTATAATTCTGATTCCCTTCAACAGATAATCTTTCCTTTGAGCCTGAGCCAGAACTGGCGTACACCCCTCCTTCTACCTTCCATCTGCTGGATCGCCCCTATACCCACAGAATTTCCAATGTATCAGAAGGTAAGATGTAATGATTGCGGTGGATCAGAATATTGCATGTCAGTCTCACTCTCTGTAGAATAGTAAATATTTAAAAGCCTTCTGGTTCAGATATGAAGGTCTTCACGTAATAAAAGGAATCATAAAACATAAATTCTCTTTTACTGTCGTACATTGTTGCAGCTGAATGGTTCAGTATCTTTCTGCAGGTCATGACCTTTGATTCTTGATCAATGAAAGATATAATGCCTACCCGTTTTAATCCAAACTCCCTATAAGTGGGTCAACATAAAACAAACTTGCACAGTTATCTGAAGAGACTCATTATAAGAGGAAATAAGGGGAGGATAGGATGCATTTTTGAAACTGTCTTTAGTGAGTTTTTCACTATGTTGTCTCCGTGTAAATTCTAGACTATAATAGTAATTAGAGACTTATGTTCATTAAAATACAGGGGGTCTGGAAGAGTATAATCTGGGTTCTGGTTTAGGCTAGCATAGTAGTTTATTGTTCATGTTCTGGGTAGGAACTATTCTTCCCATATCATGTAGTTTTTCTGTTACACTCGGTTTGGTTCCTGCCCTGCTCCTCTGGAATGTAATTTAGAGTTCTCTTCTGGAATTGTTACCTAGATGCATTGAAAGAACATCTCTCTGCCCCCAAAGTGATGGATTCATAGGTTTTTTTTTCTTTTTTTCCTCTTCAAGAACGTGGTCTTTAAGTTAAGATCCGATTTGGCAAAATCCTGTATTTGTATTAAAAAGCAATGATTTTATTGGTACCTGGAAATCCCTTGCTCCATGAGTCACCATGGAAATAGAACGCTTCCAAACATTAACTGTCATGGATGGCTTTTAGTACCTGATAGCAAGGAGAGAGTGCATTTCCAACACAATCAACTAACGGATAAATATCTGGGTGCTGAAAGTTCAGGAAGTACCTCCACAAGGAGGCATGCATGCTTTTCTTTTTCTGATTCCTTTTAATTGTTACAAAGAAAGCTGGCTCAAACTGGAAATACGTTATCATGAGGGGACCATTAGATCTAAATAGTAAATACGGTGAAGAAGCCTGTGCCATGTGCACTAACTAACAGGTGCATCAGTCAGTTGGGGCCTGGGTTGATGTTAAAAGGGAGCTGTAACATTGCACAGACTGGCCATTAGCTTACTGGGAAGGTGAGGCAAGGAAAGCTGTGGTTAAACTCATCTGCTTCATAGCTTGAAGGCAGATGCATTTAAGGAATATAGTCACTTGTGTTTGAGTAGTCGGATGAGGGAAGGTTGAGAGAACAGTTGCATTTTGGCCCCAGGCAAATGGGAGTCTGGTACATATTACACATTACAACTTATTCGTCATGATTGCGTATGATTCTAAAACAATCCCTCTGAAGTCAGTGTAAGGATTTTTAAAGAAAGGACCTGTCTTCTAGGAAAAAAGTCTTGAACAATCAATGTGTGCATTCATGAATGGCTTAAATGACAAAGTTTTCCGTGACAGCTGAAGACTGGGCTCAGTACCTCTTTTCCAGCATTTATCTGAAAAATTGCATATGGTCATCAAGGGAGTCTATGTTTGCATGTAGATAGTGAGATTGAGGGGGTATACTTTTAAGTTGTTTCTGTGAAAGTGAAATTTGAATTTCTTAAGCGAATTTGTCAGGAGTATTTGGGCTTACTAAACAGTGCATGTTAATTAGATAGCTTTATTCGGAGACGCAACAGAAGACCACCTGATGAGATCTTCGTGACTTCTTCCAGCCTGTTTGAAACAGATCCAGTGTGCAAAGAAGGTAGGAGTTTAGATAAGTGGTTCGATATTAAATAGCATCTTGCACAAGCGTGTGTGGTTGATATTATTCTCGGTTTATCACCAGAATTGCAAGTATGGTCTTCCTGTGGTTATGGGAACAACAACTTGGTTTTGTGTTAATGCTAGTGATTAATCTTTTATACTCTACTATCACACTAAATTCTCAGGATAGATGAAGCACAGTGCAGTGTGAATATGTGTTAAACTGTAGAAAGAAAAGCTAAACTCTTTATTAGAATTTGTTTGACCAGCTAATGGATTGTTTTCAGATACCGTGTCTGGAATTAGTGTCAAATTCCAACTATGCAAAACCCGCTTGATTGTCAAGTAATACAGTTCTGTCTATTTCATAGGTAGTGCTGAGTTTGGGCACTAACATCAACTAAAATTATACAATAAATAAAACGAAAGTTTAGTTTTCAAGTCAGTATGTAGTGCCATAGAAATTTAGCTATCAAACAGCGATTAAGTAGTGCAATACTGAATGTTAAAAAATAAGTATAACTTGTCTGATGCTTGTTTAGAGTCCTGATGGAGTTGAGGGTGTTCTGGGGAGTATTATTGTCTCAGAACTTGCCACACATTGGTAGCAGTGCAGATGGGGAATGTTACTATATACATTTCAGATTTTGTATAAATTATTATTATCTCAAAATTTGGATTTTTCATGGGTTTTATGCAGAGGAAAACTTAGTTGGAAATCTTGCAAGTATGTCCACCAGTGAAAGGATTAAAGCGATCCAGAAGATGCCAGAGACCATGAAAAAAAAGAGAGAGATCAGGTAATAATAAAAGTTTATCTGTTTAGTTTTACAAACACTATACTTTCAACGTCTAGCTTTCAAGTATGGGTGTTTGCCGTCTGCTCAGCTTTGATTTGTCACTTTGAAAGAACTGAAAGTACTTTCTAATGCACTTCTTAAGAGTTAACAACTTGCAGGGGAAAATAATTTAAAGGTGGTTCATTGTCCTTTCTCTGAATGAGAAGAATCTCTCATGGTAATATAAAACAGAGTATCAAGGTCTTGAGATTTGATTATGAATGATGACTTGATACTTCTTTTCAAAGGAACCTTGAAGGTTGACCATTGAAAATGGAGAAGAAACCACATGGTCTCAATCATCCTTTTGTCTCCTTACAGAATATATTTAAATTTTGTTCCCAGAATGGGTTAGTGGAGGGGTTAGGACGTGCTGTCATAGCTATAGTATCAGCTAATAGAAAAAGAACCAGCAGAACATCTCAGTGTTTTATTTACTCTGTTTATGTGCACATGTGAAACTGTATTCACAACAGCTGCTTTGGCTTCTTGTTTTAATTACAACCTAAACTGTAATGCTTGTCACCCCCGTCGTACTCTTCCACAGGAATAAAGTTCTTAAAGAAATAACAAAAAAATCAAGGCACCACAGTACTCAACTTTCCTGCTGTACACAGTGTCTGCAGGGAACAGTAGTGGTAAGTATCAAAAACTTCTGTCAGTCACAATAGAGAAAACCACTTTAGCTGCAATGTTATCACTGTCTCCAGAGATATCTGGTATCTTGCTTTATGTTGCTTACCAAGGAACCAATTAATTGCTGCAGTGTTCATTAATAATGACTTGCATTATGGTAGCACTTAGGAACATCAGTTAAACATCTTATGGTGTATACAGGGGGGGAAATCTGTTCTTATTGTAAAAAGGCCTTGCATTTTTTTTACAGTTCCATTTTGATGTGAATTTCAGCCCTATTTAAGACAGTTTTCTGAGATTCATCTCTCTCTTCTCTTTTGCACTTCAGTCATTTCGGCGATTTGGAGATAGCTTGTCAGGATATTTTTATGTACTCCAGTTCTGGAACAAGACTCTGAAGATCATTGGTGCCAAGTTTGGAACAAGTGTTCTTTCTTATTTTATTTTCTTGAAGTGGCTGCTAACTTTCAATATCTTCTCATTCCTCATAAACTTTGGCTTCATCACAGTCCCTCAGTTTGTTGTGGCAGAACCAAATAACCTTTCATTCACGGGTCTGGAGCTGTTCACTGGAGCTGTAAGTATGTAACATCAGATTTGTGTTAGTACTCTGTGGAGCAGATCTACTTTAAAAACTCACAATAGGGTAAAAAGGGTAGTATTTCTTATTAAGAGGTGGAGTTAGAATTTTATGTGACTAGAAACAATATTTAGTACATATTTGAAAAAAAAAAAAAAGCTGCAACAAACAATGACTCAGAGTGAGCTGAATGGAACTCATTCTGATGCATTTGTCTCACTGCAAATGATTGCTGTGTTCAGCCGTATTTCAAGACTTTCATCACTATTTCAGAAAGCAGAGGAAGAGACACAAAGGTAGCCAGGCCTTCCAGAGATAGCCACAATAGTCTTCAGAACATTTTTCCTGTGCTAATTTTCCTCTGAAAATACAGTGCAGATTTCCATATGTGATCCTGTGAATTTTGCTTATTTCCAAAGTTTTGTGCTTCCAAGAACCACACAAATCTTTCTGTGGCAACCCAGTGAATTCAGTGGAGTCTGGAAACAAGAGGATCTTTTGATTCTGCAGAGATCTTTACATTTAGGGAGTAAAGTCCCAGGCTGTTTTTGCACTGCTTTAACTCTACTAGTATTCATCAGCTAAGTGAGCTAAGAAGACTGTTTACTTTTTTTTTTTTTCTTCTGTCTTTGCTGTAAAAAAAAAAAAGTGTCAATTTTATTGTCGTTAAAGGATTTCTCTAGTTAATAAATAAGACTTGGCTCTTACTAATGCTTAGTTGAGAAGAGGTATTTTTAAAGAGGAAAGGCATCAGTCAGCCTTTTCCTTCTAAAATTGCTTTTAAAGTGCTGTGTTTTGTAGTAATGCTGTTTAATTTTGCAAAGTACTGTCACCATTGCAGGAGTTCAGCTATACTCTAGCGCTGAATGTCACGTGTTTCCTTCCTGGTTCCCTTCATAGTTGATACAATTTGTCAGTACAGAACCTTGCTCCTAAGAAATAAGCTCCTAAAAATGAATCTTAAGAAGGACACAAGTAACTTTTATATCTCTAGAAGCTATCAAAACTATGGAAGGTTTTAGCTGATAGGAGGAAAATAAAGAGTCTGATCCTGAGAAATGGAATCACACCTGTGATTTCGTAGTAGGGAATAGGACAGCTCCCACTTCCATTAATTGGGCTTTAGGTGATGATACTTCCCACCATATGCAGGTGATAGCAAATGTTCTGAATGATGTCCATATCTTTTCAGGGTTACTTTCAACAAACAGTACTCTACTATGGCTTTTACACCAATGCTACAATCAGTAAAATAGAGAATGGTCCATCTTACAACATGCAGCTAGCCTATATTTTCACCGTTGGAATATATTTTGTCGTCTGTTTTCTTATCTTGTTGTTCAGGTAAGATAACTATATATTCTTATTTCACTTATATTAAGGGGGAAAAAAAAAACAAACAAGAAAACAAACCACCAACAACAACCCCACCCTATCAGTGCTTGGCAGTAATAATTACCTGAGTATGTTTCTGTAAGTCCTTATTTCCAGGTGTAGAGATTAAGTAGAAGTTTCTGCTCAAAAGTCTCCAGAAATCAAACCTTTATTAGACAAATGAAGAATAACTGCAAAACAGTAATAGAAATGCAGAGAATCCCAGTTCAAACCAATGAATATCATGATCCTCCTTTTGTAAGCTGTTGCTCCTAATATTTTCTGTTATTGATGTGGCCTTCCAGAGGTAAAGATTGTCAGCAACAACTAGGAGAAGGAAATGAGAGTTGTTTCTTACATTAAAGTTTATTTTCTATGTTGTCTTATGTGACATGCTTTGACATAGGTCCAGTAGCCTTGGGATAGGACAGAAAACCTGACAAATCTCCCTTCTTGCCCTGCTGTACAGACTTGATATATTTCCCCGTTACGCATCTCACAAATTTAATTTTCATTGCAGCATGGCAAAATCCTTCTGCAGGAACTTCATTAACCCTCAGACATACTCTGGAAATGCTAGCAAACTTCTCTGTGCTTGGGACTTCAATATAACTAATGAAAAAGCTGTGAAGCTGAAACAAAAGAATCTCAGCACACAAATAAAGGTACAAAACACAGGAGGTACAATAAGGTACAAAACTAGCAAGCATGAGTCACTTTGCCAGAGAATTTTGTATATACAGATTTGTGTATGCGCATACAAGTCTCTGGCAGAGTGACTCAAGCATGCTAGTCCTGTTCCTAATAGACTTAAGTCTTCCTGACTGTTAATTTTCATTTGGTTTTAACTCCTGGAGTTGGTTTAGCTACCTGTTTTTCTTTTCTCTTTAAGCTACATATAAATATTTGTATGCCTCTCTTCTACCGAATGAATCTCTGTGACTACTAAATATTTGCCAAACTGAATATTTATTCTTTTTTTCCTTCCTGCTGTTTAACCATTTTGTAAACAAAAGGCAGGCTTGTAATATTATCTGTGAAATACAGTGTAATTGTCAAGAGAAAAGACTTTTAGGATAGGAACGCAAAGTTGTCCATTAAGTGTTCTCAGGGTATTACTCTGCCTGTCTTCTAGAGAAATGATCTTTCATTTAGTCTTTCAAGCAGTTACTTGAAACAAGGTTTGCTTTATGCTGTTGACTAAGGGATTCTTCATTAGGAATTGTTTCTTTGCAGGAAGATCTCACTGAAGTAAACCGAGAAGTTCTAAATTTTTCTGTAACAGAGAGAGTTGTTCGTATTGTTATTCATCTTGTTTCTTGGGTTGCTTCCCTGGGAACAGCAGTAGCTGCTTGTGCTGGTGTTTACTTCCTCTCCATTAATAACCTAAAGGTAAGGGCAGATTTTGCAGTCTGTTTTTGGAGATGCATTTTTCCACATGGGTATCTTACACTGAGTGCAAGCAGTGGTCTGTTCACTACTAGGACCGTAGGGAAGCATAGCTGTTGTTTCTGCCAAGGCAGACACAAATTCTGCTGTACCTAAAATGCTGGTTTCCAAAGACTCGCAGCACTGGGGACTATTGTGAGAGGGTAGAACCTGAGGGGTCTGAGCAAATCTCCCCCCTCACCCAGCAGCTGCTTGCCTGGGCTCGAGGCTAGCTTAGGGATAGTGCAGCTGGTGACCCTGAAAGACACAGCAAGCAGCAGCCTCAGCAAGGCCTGCCTCTCCTTTGCCTAGGAGCTGCATTTAGGCTGGGGCTACCCCCCTTCCTCCCATGAAATGCAGGGGAAGGGGAGAGGGTTGCTGTGCTGCTGGGCATGGGTCCATAAAACATGGTCGTCTCTTAACTGAGAATGTACAGGGAGGTGTGCCAAGCATCTTCCTTGTGGACACAACTTGTGGCAGCATTTTGATTAACGTGCTCTGTTTGGCTGGTTTTTTTTTTTGGTTTTTTTTTTCTTTTGTTTTTCCTCTCTAAGCTGTTTGTGAAAGAGCATAAAAATGACCTAGAGAGCCAAGCTGCCATGTTGGTGCTACCTGTTGTTGCATCTCTCCTCAACACATTCGTCCCATTCTTCTACTCATGGCTTGGACACCTGGAGAGATTTCAGACTCCCGGGCACCACGTATATGTCACTATTACCAGGTATTCGTTGGTACCACCTCTTAGTGCTTTTTACCTGAAGTTATCTGATTCTTTTCAGCAACAAGCTGTGTCTAGGTGTTGTGGTGGACAGTAGGGAGCTATGGAGGAGAAGTCATCTTCTCCAAAGGCTTCTGTACACTCTTCCCTCCACGTTTTGTTTGGCTTCTGTGAGCCTTCTGGAGTGTTACATGGCTGCATGAGGATGGGATTTCCCTCTCAATTAGGCACACTGTGACACTGGGCTTGGTTTTGTTTGTAGCTTGCCTAAATGGCCCCTGGGCTGTTGGATGCCCAGAGAAAGGAAGGGGAGAGAGGATTGAGGAGGTCTTACTTAAATACAGATGTCTGGAATTAACACCGCATAACCCCTAGTGCCCCACAGACTTTCCTCTCCTGTGGAGCCCACACACCCAACCAACAGCCTGTTTAGCAGAGGGGTGTGCCAAGGTTGCCATGCCCAGCTCCCCTTCTGCCAGGACAATGGAATAATGGTGCACCTGAGCTCAGAGGAGAGTTCATGTTAATCCTGGCTCTCTGCAGTGCTATTGTTTTTATAAGAGGAGGTAATAAAGTGTAACCAATGGTCATCCTGCCATCATTCCCTCCAGTGAGCTTATGGACCAGCTGTCAGTACAGTTACTGTTACTTTTTCTTTTTAGAAATATTGTCCTGAAAATATCAATTGTTGGAATACTGTGCTACTACTGGCTTAACATTGTGGCTGCATCGGAGTCACAGGTAAGGTTTCAGAAATAAAAATCTTTGGCTTACAATGGCATGTTGGGAACCACTGTGATAAGAGGCTTGCTCCAGCAAAGAGAAGTACATGTAGTGTCTTGGAAAGCTGAATTTCCCACCCCACCATTTTTTATTCGCATCTTTAGAGAAATAAACATTAGGAAGAAAACAATCCCCCAACTCGGGACTCAGCTGGTTTGCAGCATTCGTCACTGAGAGGTCGACTATGATTAGTCAGGCCGTTAGCAAGTTTTTGATCTGTAGCCCAAGTGTCAGATGCCCAAACATTTGGCAACAATCTTAGAATAGCATGATTTTTGACTTCTAGATATGCATTTTTATTTTTTTCTTTTACTTTTTAAAGTGCTGGGAAACTCTGGTTGGCCAAGATATCTATCGTCTTGTTCTAGTTGACTTCCTATTTTGTTTGCTTGGCTCTTTCTTTGGAGAATTTTTACGAAGGTGAGTACTACTTTTCTAATCTTGTTTTTATTCATTAACCGAAGGCACGGCCTTTTTTTCCAATGTGAGAAAAGGAGAAGTCCAACAGAAGCATGGCTGTGCCAGCACTGAAGCTTTCTTAGTTGTCTCTAGCAGGCATAGTCTCAGGGGACATGCTTTGTGCATATTGCAGCTCCTTCTTAGGGGGAGATCAGAGTGTGTACCGTTCTGCTCTCCCAATGTGTCCTTTTTTCCTTTGGGGATGGAAACACAGGCAGGGAGGAAGGCACATTGTACTCCCATGGATCTCCTGAATAGGGTGACAAAGGACCAAGTGTCTCAAGCAGAAAACCATGCTTGTCTGCATATGCACAGGCACGCTGCTGGCTTTCCTTGGTATGTCCCCCTGTAATTTTTTTCCTTTTAGTTATGTCACTCAACAGAGCACACACAAGTTTAAAATCTTATTTTAATCAGCCTTACAAAGGATGTACTATAACTGTCAAGTGTAGAGTTCTACGGCATGGTGAGAAAGTATTTTTAACTGAACATGAATACAGCTAAGTATGTAAGCAAAAAGTCATTTACTTCTAACATCTACTGTATGTACCTTCCCATTGCCAAACATCATTTACGAGTTTGGGTATTTAAGTGCTTGCCAGCTCTACAGAGCATTTAGTGTTCCTGGCCATACTTGCGTAGCAGATCCATTGTTTGCCCTTTGCACATGATGTGAACAAGACTGGTTTACAAGGTAGGACTTTGTTAACTTTATGTTAAATTAACACAAAACAATGTTGAGAAGCCCTTGAAGCCTTTCCATCCACAGCCCTTGCCAGTGTACTTTAATCCTCCTCCTGTTGTCATTCTGTTCAGATAGGAAACCACCTCCCAGCGAAAGGTCACGGTGCCAAAACTGCAGTGTCAGCTGTGATGAATGTCTTCCACTAAAATGTGCAAAAGCACCAACCTTACAGCTGTGAAAGATTAGAAGTACAATTACTTGTATTTATTTGTATGTGTTCAGAATAACACCATGAAAGCACGTCCCTGAAACGTTGTTGATGATGCAGCTAAGGGGGTCCAAGACCTGTATTCAAGGCAAGATGGGATAGTTACCAAAATCTTTGCTTGTTGTAGCAAGAACAATAGAAACTGAATCTCTCTAACTCTGGAAAATGAAGTGATAAAAAGGGATTGTTGGTCCTCAGTAGGAATCCTCCACGTACTTGCTTACCTGTGTATGTCTCACCTTCTTGCAGCCTCAGTTAGTTTGAGGTGGGATATACTTCAGGATATATTAAGAATATCAGTCTACAGGATTCAGGTTTTTGATTGAGGCTGAAAATTCTCAGGACTCAGGAACTGAAAAGCTGTTACAGTTTTGTACTGAGGCAACTTGCCATTTCGACTGTTTAAGTATAAGCATACTTTTATGATATAGTTAAGATTTTTTTTTTTTTCCTTTTTTTGAGTTGCATGAAAAATATCCTGGGTCTTATTCAGCCCTGCTATGCGTTATGGAAATTTGCTTTTGCCAAATTCTGTTTCATTAATCAACAAGCTGTGGCTGCTTTGCATGACGTGGTTAATGCAGCACCTGAATAATTTGTCATTGGTGCTTGCATTCAGGAGGTCATTTGTAGAGATTTCTACAAAGGGTTTTATTATTTAGCAAATTCTATTGTGCTGTGGGGTTTTTTTTACCCCCCAGAATTATTGGAACTACAGTCTGTATGAGCCTGGGACTGCCAGAATTTGATATCGGACGAAATGTTTTAGATTTGATCTACGCACAGACTTTGACCTGGTAAGTGTTACGTTTATGGCCAAAACTTCCTTTGTACTTAGAAGTAACATGGAACGTTCTTACTGAGACATTTCTGGATGCTTCCCATCATGGGGGAAAGAACAGGATAAATGCCTGAGAGAGATGACATACTAAGTACCTTTGCAAGGATTGTGGCTTGCCAGGTCTCTTTGTAATTATGCAGGTAATAACAACTTTAGTCAGTTGTTTACCCTGTGGAACAGGTAATATCCTAGAGCTTTGTTTACTTCCCCACTGGAATGGTGATCCTGTTGAAATAGTGTCAGTATTAAACCCTGGAAAATATGCCTTACTTCTAAGGAGGAGTGTGTTACTCCATTTATAAGAGAGTTTTGCAGATGTATACATAGATATGTATGTTTGAAGTTGCATATTTTTGAAGGTTGACTTACTGTTACAGGATCAATGTTAATATAATTACCTTTCTAAATAGCCAAACGTTAACTTATATGAAGTCAGTGTGATATTTTTTGCTTTCAGTGCATTGAGAGCTGTGTGGTCAATAGTGAAGATTTAACTTTATAAATCCGTTCTTGTAGGATCGGTATCCTCTTCTCGCCTCTGCTGCCTGGAATCCAGTTTATATCATTTTCTATAATATTTTATGTGAAAAAGGTAACAATCTTTACATGTATTCATCATAAACTCACACTGTTTGAAACCCGGGCAGAATTTATTGCATTACAGTGCTGATTTTGTCTGCAGGCTGTGGGGTTTCATGTGTAGGGGAGCAGTTTGGTTGATTTGGGTTTGGGGGGGATGTTGCTTTAAAGGAACACAATTTAGATGCATGCCCTTGAATTACAAACCTGTGAAACTTGAGAGGAGGGGGACAGTGTGGAAGGGTTATAGGAGAGGTTAAGAGCGCAGTTAGAGAGGGGAGAGAGTGAAGTAGTAAAATTAAAGGCTGGGGAATTAACGGTGTTCAAGTGCGTATGTCAATATAGACATTCAGCCTGGGGCTGTGGCTTGGGCTTCTTGCATACTGCCCAGCAACTCCTCCCCCACCAAGCTATCTAGGTGTAAGCAGGGTGATTCAGCTGAAGATCATGGTGGAAATTTCCTCTTTTCAGAATTCTTTGTCTCAGTAGTATGACCAGGTGACAGATTGTTGCGTCATTGAACATTTGGTAGTGTTGAATGTAGAACAGCAAATCTACAGCTAGAAAGATTGATTCAGACTTCCCTGAACTGTGGGTTTGCGTATGCTACAAAAGCAAACTCTCCCCAACAGTGTCCTGAAGAACACATCAGAACCTCATTTTGCCTCTTACTGTTTAAAGATTATATTTGTCAAGTTTTCTAAAACTACAGTATGTCTATCAAATTCATATAAAAGAAGTTCGTGGAAACTTTTGATAGATGCTATTTCAGCATTTGCCGCCAGCAGTTTCAGTGGAATTGACTTAAATGAAGTGGCAAGTAATACCGTTCCAAGAGTCAGTGTACCTTCATCTCTTGAAAGGTCAGTCTGACAATGAATTGCCAACCCCCTCGCAAAGTCTGGAGAACGGCTCAAATGACAACATCCTTCATGTTCCTGCTGTTTTTTCCTTCCTTCCTTGGGGTCTTGTCTGTCATCGGAGTCACTGTCTGGAGGTATGGAAGAGCACTGGCATTCAAGCATGCTATGTTATGCTGTGGGACCTGATACCAGGCAGAGGAATCTGCATTTTCCTATAGACAAAGCTATATTAATTGCTGATGGAAGGTTTCAGATGTTCATGAGATATTCCGTATTCTGAAAAGAACACATGCTCAGTGAATTTGCAAGAATGTGATTAACGCAGTAACTTGTCTCATAAGAAAGCAGGAGGAGAAACGAAGTTGCACTGAAGTTTTGATAGTTTGGGTTCCTATTTAAATGTCACAGCAAATTTGGTTTTTCCTCCTTAAAAGTTTCTGTGACCTAGTCCTAGTTCCTGGGCTTATTTATGTTATAGGCCATATTGGGTCTGCAGTGGAGAAACACCTGGAAAAACTCAATTGAGGTCAACTTCTGGATTATTTATGAACTTCAAAGGCTCTTTTTGCAGGGAGTGTTGGCCTCTGCAATAATCCATCTTGGTTGTTACCAGTATTTTAAAGCTGCTTTGTTTACATGCATGTTACTCTGGTCACAGTAAGGAGGACAGCATGGATACCCCTATTCTTTTTCTTGGTAGTTCTCAGCCACATGGTTTCAATATTTAGTAAGACAGGTGGCTACACATGAAACTAGGTGGGATGAAATATTTCAGAGCAAACATTTCCAGATGGCAAGTGAGAATTTCAGCATGTCTGGAGTGGTTCCATTTCAAAGTGAACAACACTTTCCTATTTCAGTCTACCTGAAAATGTTAATTCTTGCTACGGGCTGCCTTACTTCACCACGCCTTGTTATTACTGAAAATCTCTAGTGACTCATGTCCTCGAAGGCAAGGTGAAATGATGGTTCCCTTAAGCACCTATGGTGAAACCATGAAAATCCAGACTTAAAATTTGCTGTAGCTTGTGCTACAGTGATTGATTTGTTACATTTAGGTCAAGATTGTGTTGGCAGTGCTTGGTACTGATCCATTGCAGCGGGGCCCCTTATCTTGCACTGCATAGTCTGGGGTGGGTGTTTTAATGGCTGGAGAGTGACTTGGGTTAGAAATCAAACATAGATCATGGAAGTTCCCCGAGGGTCCAAAGAGAGCAGAGGGCTATAGCAAACTAAGGAACGTCTTGATGTACCAAATCACAATATTAACTAAATCACTGGTTAATACATGAAGCTTTAGGTAGCTGTTTTCTCACACTTTCAGGTTAAAACCTTCAAAAGAATGTGGTCCTTTCAGAGGTTTGTCTTCTATGTATGCTGCAGTCTCTGAGTGGATAAAAATACTGGAAGGTTACACTGCCTCAAAATGGGTAGTGTGGATCTATCATAACTTAATTGCAAGTGAACTCTTCTTCTTCATCCTCTCTGTTCTTGTCCTGTAAGTACCTGCTGATGAAAAGCACTGGGGAAAAAAAACCCTAAAACCTGAAGTGGAAAAACATGGCTATGACACAACCATTCCTCATTAAAATAAAAAAAAAAAAAATAATTACAAAGTGCATTGCAAAGCATCAGAAATAGTTAATATATTGGAAATTCATGTATTTGAAGTACATAAAGAAATTATAAAACCTATTCCTTTTATGTTAGGATGCCAAAGCTCTTAACAAACCATCCTAGGATACGCTGCTTTTAATTGAATATTTCTAGTTTGCTGCTGCCTAGGCTCATTATCTTACTACCTCCGGCACGCTTAGCTTTAGGGAGGTCAGCGAAAGGGAACATGCTGCATACAGTTGGCAGGATGAATTTCCCCCCCCCCGAGTTGAATAAATCCGCAGGGAAAGACAAAGATTTCACAAGCACAGGGAATACAGGCCAGATCTACACTAGGACCCTGAGTGACATAAAAAGCAGAAGTTTGGGAGATGGTTGCTGTGTCTTTTCTGACCATTTCTCATCAGTGGAGTCGTTAGAGGAGATGAAACCGTGTAAAGAACAGCTGAACTACCGCAGGGACACCATGGTGGAAGGGTGTGGTAGAGCACAAAGCAGCATGATAAGCGAGCACACCATACACCATACGGGGAAATGCTAGTAAGTAGGTTGCAGTCTGCTTCCAGCTAACCTCGGGTAAATTCACACACTGTCTGTTGGCTGAAGTAAATTATTTTGACAAAACCAGTATGTGCATGCGAAGTTTTGTGCCCACTAGTAGGGTTTGATGTTGTAGCTGTACTGCTTGATATTTCTAGCATGGGCCACGCACAACTAAGAGCCCAAACCTGTTCTCATGAAACAAGTTCCCACTCATTCTAGCGGGACCAGGAGTGGCCTGGGAGCAATAAGCATTCAGTGTTGTGATTTAAGGTCCAGGCATGTGTCTAAGCAAATGACACAAAGTTGGATAAGAGCGTTAGGTTCCTATTTGTTATCTAAAACACATCTTGTATTGTTGACTGACTTTAATTGTACCTCTCGTCTTGAATACAAGTCCATAAATCTTCCAAGAGAATGTCTTAAGCAATTTCATGTGTTTGCTGTTCCTTGTACGATTATGTACATACATATATGTGTATATATGTGCATGTATAGATAATGTGTTATTTATCTTTTAATGGATAAAATAAACAATGTGACTTTCTGCTTAGGCAGTGACTAGGAGGAAATACTCATGGGTATGAGTGCTCATATGTTGGACTTTTTATTTTTTTTTAGAATTATTTCTTATCTTTACTGGCAAATAATAGAAGGAAGAAGGACCATGACCAAACTCTTACGTAAGCAAATTGTTAATGTAAGTTTGACTTTCAGCTTTATCTCTTTCAAAATTTGGCTTCCTTTTTGATTGTCCTACCCTGCTATTGGGGAGCTGTAATCTGCTTTTCTTATGACAGTTCAAGGGAGGGTGGGAGCCCTCGCCCGTGTGAATTGCAGGGAAACTTAACTCACCAATGGAGTTGTTGCAGAGTAATTTTAACTTCGAGCTGTGCTGTCTGTAGGCAGATTATTTCAGAATAAAATGAATTTTAATGATTATTCTGGTTAATGGTTACTCACAGGCCTTGAGCCTCTCAAGAATAATTAGTCCATTCCAGCTAATGATCAAATATGTCTTGACCATCTCAAGAATAATTAGTCCATTCCAGCTAATGATCAAATGTGTTTTGACCATAGGAAGGAAAAGATAAAATGTTTTTACTTGCAAAACTACGGACACTACAAAGGGTGAACCAAAACCTGTCTGCACCGAGAAGACAAGACCAGCAGGTCAGTTGGACAGTTCAGATACTGCTGTTTTAATTACGTGCTTGGTACGATTTCGTGGCATTCTTCTAGCCTTGCAAACAGGCTGCCATTTGGGGATCCGTCTGTATTTAAAACTTCACCTAACTTGGTTTATTACTAGTTAACTCCAGACATGAAAAGGGTACTGTGGAAATTCCCTAACTATTTGCTCCAGACTGGAATTTAACCTGGGAAGGATATAGAAAAGTCTTTACCCTCATTAGACATTATTTATGATTATGAAACTGCAAGAAACCATTCCTAATCTAGGAGTGTAGTGATGGTCACAAAAGGGTTCGGCCACACTTGAGCTTTGCCTGCACTAAGGAGGCAGCTGCCTTCCCTCCTGACTCTGGATTTCTGTAGGAGTTTATGCGTTGTGCTCCCCCCCCCGCCCAGCCTTTTCAGCTGAGGTAAAACTGAGTGTTTTGACCTAAACCCATTTTAAATCCCATACAATGTCAAGATAGACATCTAACGTCTTAAACTTGAATTTATTTTTCAAGTCCATCCTGTCTGCTGAGCCATCAAATTAGTGTTAAGATGTACATGTATTTTGCTGTGCAGTGTTTTTATTTGGGTTGAGCAAAAACTTTGACCTACATACTGCTGATAATATAAATAAATATAAATAAATATTGACTGTAAAGAAGCCCTGTGGCCACGTCCAGGGTGACAGCTGGGACTCCTGAGGGGAGGGTTTGATAGCCTACAAAATGTGGATATTCTTGTAGTTGTTAAGGTCAGATTTCAAAAGGGGATGCCAGAATAATCTCATTGTGCATCTAGTGGAAGAGTCATCTCCCCAAAACCAAGGGTAATAGCCTTGGGTGTGAGTAGCGCTGACCATAAAGTCATGACTGGAAGTCAGAGTAATATTACTGCTAATGCCAAATATTCTGTCTTTCAGAGAAGCTCTTCTTCATACCACCTGTCCTGGCAACCTGCCCAGCAAGTGCCAGACTACGCAGGAAGAACATTTGACCGAAATCAAAATGCATCCTACAGAGAGGTGAGGTGGACAAAAGGCGGCAGTCTCTGCTAGATGTCCCTATATAGAACCTGGGGCGTGATGTGGACAATGGGCATATGTTGAACAAAGAGGTCATCCTGTATGTATAGAAATCGTTTTAAAGATTGATTTGAACACGTACAAAAATGTAATCAGAATAGCTGTTGGAATAGTCATACTCACAGACCTGTGTAAGATCTGGAGAGTATGGGTTTGTTACAGGTATCTTTTTAAATACAAGATAACATTGACCCATGAGGGAAACATCAACCTAAGTCTACTTGTGAATTTTGTTTTCAGTATCCCTACTCTGCTGGGACCTCGAGGGGGACTGACTTCCCACTAGGTAAGCAACAAATGCTAAACACAGAAAGCAGCTTTTAGCTCAGCTCAGTAAAAATGTTTGATATAGTACAGACACAGCATAACAGCTTGATGTAAGGGACACAGGACTTCTGCATCCTGTATAAAGAGAAAACAAAAAGACCGGGTTTCTGGGATAGCGTTTTCCATAGGACATGCTTATGGGTAGCTTGTTGTGATGCTGGTGGTGGCTTCTGAAGACTAATCGCAAGATTCTGCATACCAGAAGGTTGAATTTCTGTGGGTAAATGAGCCATTTTTTCTTATACGAGCAGCCACAGGCAAGAATATTACATCACATTAGAGATACGCTTCACATCTTGGTGTGAATCTCAGAGGAGGTTATTAATGATGTAGGGTCCCAAGGATATTGCATGTCTGGAATAAAAATGCTATGGAAACTCGCGTGGCAGCTTGAACTATTCCTGGTTTACACAAACATGTAACTTCATTCCAAATATTTGGCAGATGAGACACTTTATATAGCATGGTTTGTTTTTTTTCCACGGGGGCGGTTATTATACCGACAGCAGCACAGTTAATGTTACTCCCTTTGTGAAAAACAGAGTGGGAGCCGTCCCAGCCCAGCAGCAGGCCCGGCGCGGCTGAGGCGGTGGCGCTCGCTCTGCGTGCCAGAGAAGCACTTCAGTGGGAAGACGAAGGTGATGACAAATACTTTCGACCGTGAGCAGGCAGAATCAACAATGAACGTGAAGTTACTGACTGATGTGGTGCAGAAAGCAATACTCATTTGCACTAATGACTGAAAGAATCATTCAAACATCTTTTTTTTTTTTTTTTTTTACCCCTAAATGGAAAAAAAATAAATAGAAGATCGCAAAATGCATCCCGACTGCTATTTATTACTATGAAAGGAAATATCCTGCGTATTTGGTCTGGTTTTGAAGCAGTGCTACTCTGGTGAGAGTCAGCCTTCCCCCAGGACTGGCCATTACCTCGGTACAGTAAGGGTCCCTCAGCAGCCGGTCACTTCTTGTTGACTAAATAGAAGGAAACTTGTGCCTAATTGTAAACAAAACCTTTGGACTAAAAATATTTTTATATAAGTTGTATTGTTCAAACCGCTTTTATCTGATCTAAACCAAAAGTGAAGTATGGGTGAAACAAAAACAGAAGGGAAGGTAAGTGCTGTTGTTTTTAATCGCAGACATTTTAATGGCTGCGAAGTAACTCGCGTGAGCCAAGTTAAGCTTCTATTCCACTTCCACTTTTCTGAGCCATTTTTACAGTTTATTAGTCACTCAAAAGCAGCTTTGATGCTAACGCTTACCAGAACTCTTGTTAAAGACTACTTTATCACAGTTCTCATCTGGGTAAACCACTACTCATAAACAAAAAGCTTACACCTATCTTTTCCAGTAAAGCATAGATTGGAAGTCACACAATGGAGGTTTGTTTTTATCATATGTGACTGAGACACTTGATGCAACTTTTTATTCAGAGCCTCAACTTTGCCATGATGGTTTGTTTGGCTTTTTTAGCCCATTTTCTACAGCCACCTGCTTTATTCCTCCCTCATTGCTTAGGACATAAAAATGCCTTAGCAAAGAGGCGCAGCTTTTCCTCATAGGTTGAAGACAACCCAAAACCAGCCATCAGAGGTACAGAAGAGAGGACAAACTTTACACACAAGGTCAGACCAGAGATTCAGTTTTACTGTTTTTTTGCATATGTAGCTGTGGAGTCTGGCTGTGAATATTGAGTATGTCCCCACTGTTTGCGCTGAGGGTGGAGACTCAGCCACCAACAAAAAATGAACTTTTGGAGCACGGGCCATTTGCTCTTCCAGTGGCTGCTCGGGGAGCACCTGTAGAGCACAGCCATAAAGGCAGAGGCGACAGCACTCATGGGATGGCTGGACAGAAACTGGTTGAGGACATAACGTACACATGCTGTAGGATGTGCACCACAAGACAGATTGTTGGTTCTGCAGTACAGGGCGGATGAGTGATGTGAACTGAAGAGGCTGTCATCATCCTGACAGGAAAAAACACCTCCTTACGCCTGTGTTTCTTTATGCTTATATATAGCTTAAGCTACAAGGGAAAAATCCATCACCCCTTGCAGATGGTAGCACTGATCTGCTGCTAATGCAGAAGTACCTTAATTGGGACAATCATGTAGTTCTTTCCACTGATGACTGATTTCTTTTTTTTAAATTACCTTTTGCCTCCTTTAGAGAAGTTTGGGTTTTTTTAAATCTCAGTTGGATCTGTGCATGAAAACTATCTCTAACAATGAGACATGCTATCAAGAACATTTCTCTCCAAAGCAACGTACCAAATTGTACCACTGATCCATACAGTCTGCCCTTCCATTTCCCCTAGCACATCTTAAAGGGATCACCCAGCACGCTTTGCAGCACCTCCGCTGAAACACAGCAACCCCCACACAAGGAAACGATGAATTAGCACAAGGAATTATCTTACTAAAACGTGGTTACACTTTCTAGTCATACATTGCTACATGGGCAGTGTAAGGTATCCTGTGAGATAACGTCTGAATAACCTGCAGGCAGTAACCAATCAGTTAAATGTGCAAATTCCTCATTTCTGTTGAAATTAGCATCACATTCTGAAATGAAATTACTAAACTTTGTAATCCCATGTATTGGCCATTAAGAAAAGGCAGTCTAATTTATGTTAGGGCTGGCTCCATGGGAGTCTCCTGCTCTTGCTGATCATTGAGTCTTCTCTAACAACAGCTCCTCCCATAGCAGAGCCAAAATAGTTCACAGCGCCTTGATGGTGGCTGTGAGAACACGCTGGGGTTTTACTTCTCAGAAAAAATAGCAAGCAACCTGCTCTACTTTTGACATTTTACATCAATCTACTGGTGCACAGCTGATAAATAATGCCACACACGTGAGCTATCAGATACGTGTTTATTGTAACTGCAGACTTTTTTGATTTCAAGTTAAACCTGGATAACGGTTTCCCCCGTCTCCCTGCGAGTGCCCTTCAATCATGCAAACAATAAGCAAAGCAAAAGACATTTCAGCTCTATTTGTTCTACCACTAATGGCACTCGATATATAGCTTTCTTTTAAAAATAAATACATTGATGTGCTGTATCATTAGAAGACATCATCTTCTATCCTTCCTTGGTTCTTTTTAAAAGTCTGTAAGGTAAGAAGATACCTGAGTTTTATTCATTAATTCTCATAGTCTTCACCTTTAGCATGAAAAGCTGGCTTGCTTTTCCTTGTCAAGACGCAGCACAGCCATGTTTCCATGCAGCAGGAGGGAAACACACTCACCCGCTATGTTGGCACCATTATTTTCAGGTTCCGAGATGTTTTTAAGATGCCATAAATCAACCTCAAATCATTATACAGTCAGAACAGACTGTTTAAATCACTCAAGTAAAGGTATGATTTTAAATTTTCCCACCAAAAATATCCGATATGACTTCATAACCAAGACTTAAATGAAACAAAAGCATAGTCTGAGGATTATAAAGCAACCTGCACATACAGGGTGTTGCCCAGTCAGCTTGTCAAAACTCATCCTTTTACATTACAGAGTGATCTCCTCAGGCTGTGAACAGCTGTACCTCAGCTTTGTCCAGTGTCGCACAGAGGGTTTTTCTGCATTCGAGATCTGACCGTACAGCAGAAGTAAACTACTGCTCTTCCTTCTCCCAGAACTGTGGTTAGTGGTCCCCTCTGCACCAGTGGATACCCCCTCGATGGTGAATTCAGACCTGTCCGACTAAGACAGCTTATTTGGGTCGGTGGTGTCTACAAAGCACAGGTCTAGTAATGAGGATCACAGTCTTCCACTAAGCTGTCGGTGATGTAGCTGGATTCAAGAACGGTTTCGTAATAGCTTTTTTCGGCAAATGTGTTCACTGTCCAGGCAACCACCTGAATTCCTTTTGAAGACCAGTGCCTCACATACTCCCTGCACAGAACAAAGACACCGTAAGAGAAAGGAGGACACTACAATATTTAACGCAGAGTGCTGAGGCTACAACTGAGTTTTAGTCTTTTATCAGTATTGTGTCATCTTTTGCAACAGTATCTTTGTGTTTTGTTACTGTAAACAAGCAAAAGCAACAGTCATCTTCCCCTTTGAGATTAAACTTAGGATCTAACATAAGATAAAAATGGATTGAAAAGATAAAGGCTTAAAATAATAAAATAGCATGCAGTAAAGAAACTATCTAAACAACTGTACCCAACACTAAATGGAACACATTGATTAACATATGCTATGTTAAGTCCACCTTTATATGCTAATAGAACGATACTGCCTCCTGATAGATGAGCAACCTTTCACACTTACTGAGAAACAAAATTTTTCTGTATGAGGAAAGCTGAAACCCCACACAATCGCCACAAGAAATTGTGCAGGCTCCAATCTAGAATGACATCCATCGTCATGTACAGATAATGTTTCCAGGAGGAATTGAAACGGGGTGTCCCATCTCCAAAATGACTCAGGTGCCAAGGCCTGTGTGTTAGTGCTGTTACAACATTTCTGTCAGCTTGTCTCATCTGGAACATCAAGGGGAAAAGACTGTAATTCATACAAAAGCAATATAAATGGGGAGAAGTTAGATACAAAGTGCTAGCTTGCACTTACAAATTTACCAGAATCCCTCTCCCCCAGTCCAGTTCCTTTTTAAGTCTTTTAGAAAGCTGTTCATGATGTTTTTCTGTATTTTCTTTAAGACATACTGAATAAGCAACTGCTCTGATGTTAAAAAAATTGCTTAACAGTCAGGCAATGGAAAAAAATACATAGTAAATGGACTTTGCAATGAGAATTAGGAAACAGTTTTAAGAATAGTCTACATTTACATCAAAATATGAGATTTATTTAACAAGGACATTGTACACAGGTACCTGGCCGCATGCCAACTGCAACAGCAACGCACTTTTCTCAGCATAGCTTTCACAATGGAGGGAATTGCTATAGGTTCATGTGTGCATCTAATGAGCACAGTGATCTAGTAAGATTATGCAAGAGACTTATGATTTATGCTTCAATTTTTTAAAAAAGTCTTGACTATTTTAACAGCCCAAAAGTAATCTGGAACTGGGAGCTGCATATCTTACTGAAATTCCCAGACAGAACTAAAAAAATCCAAAATCAACTTTTAGGAAGCATCACCTTATAAACAACATCTGGCATGAAAGAACAGACTATGCTGCTGTTATACAAACGCGGAAATTCCAGGTAGAGTTGTTTTAGGGCGTCAACTGCCTGCCAATTAGAGATACACACAGATGTTAGATTTATGCATATGTTCGTATTTACTTGACACTGCAAAGTCACTTTAGAATAACCCCTTTTAAAAATACTTTTCTGTTTTGCGTAACAAGATTGAAATGGAAAGGAGGGAGAAGAAAAACAGCATCTTGTTTATACCATTAACACAGAAATGACATTTTGTTTTTTGCAACAAAAGTCCTTTTCATGATTCCATTTACAGCAATCAGTAGCAGTCTCAGTGTTTGAAATACCCTTAAATGTATTGTGGATAAAATTCTGAAGTACTACCTAGGGTTTAGTTCAAGGGGAAAAGTGAATTTATTTCTGTATTTTGCTATACTAAAGAAAAAATTACTCTAATTTGCATAAAATGTTAACGATTGATCACCTGTCCCTCCCTTCAGTAATGCAAATTACAGACAAACAGGATCCCTAGTTGGAGGCTGAAGATGAGATACTAGCTCCCCTCAGCACAGGCAGGGAATTTACTTTGCTTTGTTTCATGGTGGTGCTGTGAGCTGAACTCAACCCTCACACTAGTCTCATGCTAATTTTAAGTTGCAGCTTCCCAGGACAATGGAATGGGATGAGGGAACACTTCTTTGCTTTGACAGCCCAACTTTGGATGACACAAATAGCAGACCCAGTCTCATTCATATTAGAGAAGGGATTGTACCACGCTTCTCAATTTGAGAACAGAAAAGCAGATTAGAAACTCAAAGTAAGGGTGAAGGAAGGTGTCTTAGAGCAAGCAGTACCTGATTTGCGTGGCCTTTGACATCGAAGTAGATTATAAGATTGTGATGCATAGACTCCACAACAGCTTCTCTCAGGGTCGGTACCTTTTCACCCTGGAATTTGTTCCTGTAGAAACGGAGAACTCCTCACTGGAATGCAGTCAAGATACACATGTGCATACACACGAGCACTCACATCCCCAACTACACAGAGCTGTTTCCTAGGGATTCCTGAACGTAATTTGCTGATACACAAGTATTAGAGGTGGGATCAAGGACCACTAGCAATGGCATTGGTGGCTCTCTCACCCAGCAAAAGGCTGCACAGGTAGAGGGATATGTGCACACCTCCTCTTCTCCCAGAATCCCACTAGACAATTATATCCTTCAAATTCAAGGTCTAATCTGATGCTCACTGACCCTGTATCCCTCACCAAAACGCTAACCTCAGTTCTTCACCTCCTTCCTCAAGGACCACAAACTGGCATTTGGTCCCAACTGCCGACCACCTGTCCACCCCCTTCACCCTACTCTGGCTGTGCTCCCCAGCCCTGAGCCAGAAACGCAGATCCGGGCACAATAAGCAAGACAAGCTGGGGACGTGGGAAAAGCAGCTTCGCACATCAATAAATTATTCCTGATAAGGTAACAGTGAACAACAGCTGATCAGTTTTAACTGCCCATGTGGAAGTTCTCACAGAGTGGCTCAGGTGATCACCTTTCCAGTAATAGACAGGGAAGATGCTACTTGTACCACAGCCTCACAGGTGGTACATTTACAAGAGTCTGGAAATCCCTAACTCAGCGTCTCAGAAATACAAAGAACACACACTAAAATTTCTTCCTCTAAAATGGATTCAGCTATGATACTGTAGAAGTTGCATTGTTATCAAAATTTTAGTAACGTATAAAAATATTTTCCCCTGCATACCACTGGAAAGGACCTCATCAACCACTGGGGTCACGGCTCCTACCTGAGGCTACCCAGGAAATCTGTCTAGCTCCTTTTCAACAGGATAATCCTGATGTTTAGGAATTGTAAAATTACAAAATCCCCAAAACATAACCAGTCAAAAAATACATGTGAAAAAAGTTAATTTTATTAGTAATTACTGAAGCCAATTTTGACACATTGTGAAACTCACAGTATCTTTAGTGTTCTGCAGTCATTTTAGGGGAAGCTTATGTAGACATTAACTTCTTTCACATTAGGTGCCTGTGGATTTTGTCCTTAAAAGCTAATTATCTTGACTCTGCTTCACTGTTCCTATTGCAAGGATAGGTAAGGAGATAGTCTCACACGTTTCTAAAATCAAATGAGAAGTAACATATGGGACTCTTAAGTTTTAAATGTACAAACATTTTCATCAGTGACAGATCAAATCAATAATTTTGTTTTTCAAGAATGGGTTTTTTTCACTGTTGAAACAGTAGTTTCAGAATAGCAATAGCTCATTTACCCTAGCCAATGTTTTGCAGATGGATTAAGCCTCCTAATTTCATCAAAAGTCAAGTCACACAATCTTCCAGACCCATCCGTTGTCCTGTCTACTGTTTCATCATGCATTAGAATGGGAACACCATCTGCAGTAAATTCAAGATCCAGCTCAACACCTGTTGCTCCATTTTCAGCTGCCTTGAACAAAAAAATAAAAAAAATCACATACACAACAGACAGCTTTATAGATTTAATGTAGGTACAGCTATAATTAGTTCGTATTCTGGTAAAAAAATAAACTATTAATATAACTTTCAATAAGCGTAATCTGTAGAACAAAGTAGATTTCATCCAGGTTATTGTAAGAAGTACGCATAGATCAACTGGAAGTATACAATCTATTTTACATATAAAACCATAGCGATAATGTTTCCATCTTGGGATTGGGACTGTTTCAGGATAAAAATGCAGAAAAGAATCCCGCTCTGTCCTTCTGGTCCAATAATTCCTGAGTCCTTAAGTTATGTTACTTTCTAAAACAGGAGGGAAGCAAATGCCTACAGTTTAGATAATTTATAGATTAACACTTAGAAGCCAGAATCAGAGCATGCCATCAGAGCATAAAGTCTTTGCTTGCACAAGGAAAAGCTATCATCCCTTTTTTTATAGAACACAGGTGCAATATTTCCTTTAAGACACAGATTTACCATTCATGTGCAGTACGGTTGATCTATATCTATATCTACCATACATTGTAGATATAGAACTTCCCAGAAGCACCACTTACCATGCTTGTACTAAATAGATGCATGTAGCCAAATCCCAGCTCCTATCTGAGGAATCCCTACATCAGAGAACAAGAAGCAGCTGGGCTGCCTTAGAACATTTCATACATCTTGCTCCTGCCCTGGCTCCTTCCCAGGAGCTCTTCAAAAAAGCACGCAAGTGAACTGCAAGCAAGACGAATTGTTCTGAAGGCCAAATGCCTTCCTGGGAAAAGGGCCAATGCACCAGAAAGACAAATGCCAGGTATGCACTAGAGGCTACTCTAGAGGTACTGGCCAAGTAAGGATCTCTATTGTGCAGCTTCAGAATTTATCAGAACAAAGAGCCCTGCCTCACCCAAAGGTAAGAAACCACCAGAGCAGCAACATCTTATCATCGCAGATATACTACATTTGACAGACTGCTAATCACAATTTCAAATTACTCTCAGCACCATGGTACCTCCCAGAAGAGGCAGCAGTAAGTTTCATGGCAGGGCTGTACACAGTGAAGTTCTGAAAGTATCAAATTCTGCCATAACTGTGGATTCTCATTACATTTTGAGCCTCTTCAAGGCTTAAAAAACAAACAATCTGTTACTAATGTGCTGTCAGCTCTCCGCTCTCTGTTGCAACATCAAAAAAAAGACAGTATTTCATTATTTTGCTCCACTGCTAAAAAAATCCATCAGCACCAAGGATATATAATACAGTTCCCACAGAAAGACTCAGATCTGCTCAAACTGTTCTGATTCCACTCGGGGATGAAGGACTGACAAGCAATAGAGCTTCCTGCAGCAAGTCAGAAGAAGCTGATGTTATTCGGGGTGATGAGAGCTTGGTGCCTGCTGAAAAGGCAGATTATCAAACATATTATCAACACGGGATTGTATTACTGCCCACCGATTTCAGCCTCACACCCACCAGACCTAGGGGAGACAGGCTCCCCGAGGCGCCCTCTGCCTCCACAGAGCATTTGGCAGCTTTGCCTCACACTTCCAACCCCATCCCGGGCTTCGCGCGTCCCTTAGCGGCGGGGAGCGTTAAACGCGCTTCCAGCGCCCTCCAGGACACGGCCGGGGCTCTGAGCCGAGACGGGCCGGGTCGGGCTCGGAGGGGCTCGGGGAGGGGCGGCGGGCGCGGCCACGGGGAGGCCCCGCCGGGCTGACCTGTCGGATGGC
>NW_009648710.1:679985-681780 GCF_000708025.1 Charadrius vociferus | reverse complement strand
GGTCCCGGGGCGGGGAAGCTCCCTCAGGTAAAGGTGGGAGGAGCACTGCGAGAAAATATGGATTGGTCCAGATAAATAAATGGCGCAGATAAAAAAATCAATGGTATTAGTTGGAGGGAAGGTACCGCTGCCCAGAGTCACTGAAGTCTTGTTTGTCTGGAGAGCGTCCCTGGGATTTTTCCCAGCTATGCCAACTAACTGAAAATATAATATTATTAGTTATTTTTCGATTAATTATTGTATTTCTATAGACAATGTTATGTATTGTAGATAGTATATAGCTAACTATTCATTCACACCTGCTCACAAAGTAAAGCTGAGGCCTGATCCTATGGGGAGGGCTGAGGAGCCCAGAGCCGTCCCGGGGGCCGCAGCTGCTTCCTGTGCCTCAAGTTGCACCAGGGGAGGTTTAGATTGGATATTAGGAAAAAATTATTCGTTAAAAGGGTTGCCAAGCACTGGGACAGGCTGCTCAGGGAAGTGGTGGAGTCACCATCCCTGGAGGTGTTTAAAAGACATGTAGATGTAGTGCTGAGGGACATGGTTTAGTGGTTGGTAATCTGGCAGTGCTGGGTTAATGGTTGGACTTGATGATCTGAAAGGTCTCTTCCAACCGAAACGATTCCACGATTCTGTGAGAGGCTTCTTCTGGGGAGGGCCTTGCGCTGTTACCACTGTGTGTGAGGAAAAGCCTGAGCAACTGGAAAGAATCCAGAGGAAAGAGCAACAAGACAGGGAAATTGGTGAAGGTTGAAGAAACTGGGCTTGTTTAGTCTAGAAAAAGAATAGCAAAGCAGAGGAAATAGTTTGTCTTAACATAAATGAGGTTTTTGACATTTTTTTTGCGTATACTCTATCAGAAGGATGGGAAGAAACTGACTGCAGCAAGGAACTCTTGCCAACCAGAGGTGGAATGTCACCAGATAATCTTCTAAACTGGATTTAATTTTTTGATTTTTTGTTTAACAGCTGAGATAAATATTTGTCACATATTGTCCTAGCTGGTTCTGAGCACCTCAAATATTCTTTTCTGTCTATGGTTTTGTGCTTCTGTCAGGTCTGTCTGAAGAAAAATCGGACGTATATATGCAGACACAAAACAAATAATAGAATGTGCAATTCAATGTCTCACATGTTTAAAAATCTTTTTATAAACAACAGCATTTGTTAAGATTAAAGATGAAGGTTGAAAAAACTCCTCAATAACATTTAACATGTTGAGGAGGTAACAGATGAAGGAGTTGTTTTTTGAAACAGGAGCGACAGCTTTAACATCTCCAAGTGCTCACTGGGAACTAGACGTTCCCATAAATCTAAATTAATTTTCCCCAGGCCAAGTGCTGGCAAACAAGCGTGCATTTTCCACCCGGCCTCACTACCCCGTGGGTGAGTGTTACCCGCTCCTCCGGCCGGCCCAGCGCTGGCTGCCGCCTGGGCAGGAGGAGTAGGGTGTCTGCGGTGACACCGTGATGCTGCCCTCAAAGAGCGTGTTCGCAAGTTCTCCTGTTTATCTTTCTCATCACAGGCTGCTCGGTGAAACCGATCCCTGCTGGCGGCACGTTTGCGGTCCTGACTATACAAGCACTGCACAGCCATATGGTATGTAATGTGATAGAGCAGAATAGACTTCACCCGTGATAACAGGGGAACTTCTCTTGGAGACCCGGGGGTGGCAATCAGAGCGGCGGGATGGCCCTCGATCCCCTCTGGGATCTGGCGCTGCCGTTGTTCGCCCAAAAATGACAGACTCGTCCCGCGGGGCTCACTTATGTGACGAGGTGTGTACATCGAGCTC